>NC_090732.1:10538090-10558090 GCF_036898095.1 Palaemon carinicauda
ATTTCATCATATAGTGCAATTAATTTCACCTATTTCATCTAAATTCACAAAGATTTCAAACACAACATCGTGAAAATATATCATTTAGCTATGTCAAGTGATGTTTTCAGAAACCAACTGTAATAACTGAATATGTAGGGATGACGAAAGTGAGAGCAATTGAGAGATCAGTACACCTTAAAAAGTGCACTAATATTGACCCCATATCGGTACTGATTTATAGACCTATGGGAGAATGAAAACCTCTAGACTTGTAAAGTTAATGAAAAATAAAGCCTACAAAAGGTTTAAAGGCCAGTGGAGGAGGCAAGCGACAGTGACAATGCCCTGATCAGCGCCCAAGCCCCTCTGCATCCAAGCCAAGATCAGGGAGGGCCAGGCAATGGCTGCTGATGACTTAGCAGGTAGACCTAAAGGCATCTTCAAAACCCACATCCTTAGTTCACAAGGATGGCGAGGTTGCAGACACTACAAGAAACTATCCAGCTTGAGAGGGACTCCAACACCAGTCCGGCAGAACACTAGGCAGGGACGTTTCCAATGGGGTCAAGGGTTAAAGATTAGATAAGATAGTAAATTAAATAATAAAGGTTGAGAAAATAGGACAATAATAAAAGCAGAAAATTTAATATCATAAGAACTTTAAACAAATAGGTATGGAAAGAAAATGAAATTAATGAAAAATTGTAATATGAAAAAAAAATAAATTATGGAAACGTTTGTGATAAAACCACTTTCTAAAATGATTTTGTCGCCTAACCCATTCTTTTTCTTTTTTAATAAGTCAAAATATCACCTCGATGGTCGTTGTGCTCAAGTTATAGCGACATATTCTGGTCCATAAAGAAAGTTGAATTATCATTTTTTAGTCTCATAATATTCTTTTCTTTATCATCTTTTAGAATTTCATTTAAGAAAGCCGTTCAAAATCGCAGTACCTATAGATATCTTTCTAAATAATGAGAAAATGTTTACGTATAGAGGTCAAAAGGTAATTTTTTTTTTTTTAATTATAGCTGATCTGTTTATTTTATAAACAGTGCTTAATCTTTCATTTTTTTTGTGGGGGGGTAAAAATCTCTCTCTCTCTCTCTCTCTCTCTCTCTCTCTCTCTCTCATCTCTCATCCCTCTCTCCTCTCTCCTCTCTCTCTCTCTCTCTCTCCTCTCTCAGCCTGCTTCTTCACCTTTAAAGCAATATTTTTTTTATGGAGCTTTTAAGTAGTAAATAAATTTTGAACACATTTAAATGAAACACGTCTTGTAATAAGCGAAAATGAAACTGAAAATCATCCGGAGGAACATATAAATCATGGATAACTAGATTTGCAGTGATGGGTTATTCGATCAAAGATTAAGTGACATGCTTTTTGTACTATACCATCGAGTCCTATCATTTCTCGATTATAATCTCTCGGTAACTATATTAAGACTCTTTTTAATACCATGTAAAGACCTTGCATCAATGAACCTTCTCATTTTCATATTATTGTTTTTTCGGTAGAAAGTAACTGGATTATAAACCTGTAATGACAGTGACATAAGCACTTAGCCCTGTCACTGTCATTACAAGTTTCCTGGACCAGGGTTCCATTCCCGGCCGGTCATAAGCTATTGTCTTTGAATGGTTCCGCCTGGGGCTCTGATCCCGAGGACGATAAGAGAATGCAGACATTAATGAATTAAAATACTGTATATGGCTTATTTGAATATTAAAAACACTTCTAAATGTGGAAAATCTATCATATACAAATATATATATATATATATATATATATATATATATATATATATATATATATATATACATATGTATATATATATGTGTATATATATAATATATATATATATAATATAAATAATATATAATATAATATAATATATATGTGTGTGTGTGTGTTGTGGCTGTGGTGTGTGCGATCAACGTGATCACTGTGTCATCCAAAAACACTCGTTTCTTAGCAGGAATAAAGCAAGAAATATATCTATATCTTTTCTATTGTTACCAAAGTGATTATAGCTCTACTAGACAATTTTATTCTCTATTATTATTAGAATGATTAGAATTATCATTATCAAGATTATTAAAATCATTATCATTATTGAAATGATTAAAAATTATGATTATGAACGTAGGTCACTGGTATGCACTACTGGGCATTCCTTTGACATGTCAGCTTTTTAAAAGCCTTTCAGTATGACCCTATTTGCATCAAATGACTCTTCATTAACCCAGAAAGGAAATCTTTAAGAGTTCAAACGATGTATTTATATCGGCAGATAATTGACCATCGGGGAAAAGGGAAATTATAATTAGAAATTATATCAGGGTCTTGTCAAAGAGAAATTTATAATTAAAATGGGAATTATGAGCTACTTTTTTATGAAGAGTCGTAATGTGATTACAAACACTCCAATATTAATCAAAATAATCATATATCAAATGGAGGAAATACCATAGAATCATAATTTAAATTGAAGAAATACTTTAGGCTTACTTTGTTCTGTTCGGTATGTAACATTTAGAAGTGAAAACTACAAAAGTTGTATCAATAAGGAGTCACATTTCATGTTAATGAAAATATTTTGTGTGCTACTTCAGGAAATAAATTCATAGAGATATATAACGAAGTTGATCATAAATATATTTCTGATACTCATTTTGATTAGGATAATATACAGTAAATATATATATATATATATATATATATATATATATATATATATAATACAAATACACATACACACATACATAAATATATATGTATATATATATATATATATTTATATATGTATGTATGTATATATATATATATATATATATATATATATATATATATATATATAAATATATATATATATATATATATATATATATATATATATATATATAATATATTATATATATATATATATATATATATATACCCATACGAGCGGGGATACCTTAACGTAATGAAAAAGTTTTGGTAAGGCGATCAGACAAAAGTCTCACACCATCACCAAACTGCAGTTAACCATTGTGGTTATTAAAACGGGCTAAAGCCCACAGATGAATATGGACATGTCTGGGGCCTTCCCTCCCTCCCCCAGTGAGTTATAAAAGGCTGCATTTGCTGTTGTGTGCTAATGACAGCCGGACTGTAAAATGAAAATACTATAGTCCATTTCTTTTAGCGATGCATATTTGCACCGACTCGCGGCGGTGCCCTTTTAGCTCGGAAAAGTTTCCTGATCACTGATTGGTTAGAAATTATCTTGTCCAACCAATCAGCTAAAAGAAAATTGACTATAGTGTATCACTCAGAGAATCCAAGAGCCTTGAAGAAGTGTAAGGTTTAGAAAAAGCAACTCAATGTTAAGTAAAGGTCAAACAACAAGGCTTAGGTAACCCACATTTTGTTTATGGAAATGGATCGACTAGACTTTTAGTCTTCAGGTCAAAAAGCACCTTTTAGAGAAGACCCTCCCACTCCAAGCCTTGTTACTTATGGACAATGATCCTGACCATCCTTCAAGCTTTTAAGACCCCTCCAAATTCATCAAGATTATGTTCCTATCACCTAGCAACACTCCAATACTCCAACATATGGATTATCAGGTGATCTCGAACCTCTATGACCCCTCCAAATTCACTAAGATAATGTTCCTGTCATCTAGCACCACTCCAATACTCCAACACATGGGTTATCATATGATCTCGAACCTTAAGACCCCTATAAATTCACTAAGATAATGTTCCTGTCACCTAGCACCACTCCAATCTTCAACACATAGATTATCAGGTAATCTCGAACTTTATGACCCGTCCAAATTCATCAAGATTATGTTCCTGTCACCTAGCACCCTCCAATACTCCAACACGTGGATTATCAGGTGATCTCGAAGTTCATAAACAATGTTGCAGAAATACTCAGAGAAGTTCGAAGTTATCGAAGAGATCAATCTCGCCGTTAGAGAATTTTGAAAATAGCATTTCTACATTGTCAACTAACTCGAAATTCTTGACATAGCCTAGGAATGGGTCACCATCAGAACTCACTATTATTCTTGAAAGAAATTGCGGCCTGGATGCGGTCCCTGAACAGGATACTGGGATATTAGAGCCCCTGCAAGAGGCAGTTCGACAGTGTTTTTCAGGTAGCTGTAATCTACCTTAAAAACATTTGTTTTTGAACATTAGTTTTTTTTTACGATTTTTTTGTATCACATATAGTAAGTCAAATTCTTTTATTTCTTTTTCAGAAATTATTTTACATCTATTCGCAAACATTCATGTCATACATTTTTTCCCACCTGTAATTTTATTGATATCCATTTCGTAGATTTACTTATTTCAAGATTCCTGTGACATACATTCATTAGACAATTTCCGTTAGTTTTTACGTTTTAATTATATCTTTGCATGCTCTCTCGGTCGACGCCCTGGTGACGATCCATCTGCCAAATGTCAACAAATGACTGACTGGTTATACAAAGGCCAACGTAAGTGTTTACTTCGAAATGGCTGAAGCATAAAAAAAAAATAATAATAATAATAATAATACATTACCCGTCACAACTTATGCGTCAGCTGGTCTGTAACTAGTCCATGCTCAGTCTCTTGTTAAAGATCACCGGCACTAAGTTGATCAATCATCATATATCATTGAGTAAAAGAGTCATCGAGAAAGTTTACGAAAGTATTTTATAACTATGAAGGGTAATGTTATGTACTTGTGGGGTTTCACTATAGTTTACTTAATTTCAATGGTTTCATTCAACCACGAATCTCTCTCTCTCTCTCTCTCTCTCTCTCTCTCTCTCTCTCTCTCTCTCTCTCTCTCTCTCTCTCTCATGAACACATATACACGTACAAACAATTAGTTACAATAACCTAACCTAGTAAATAAAAATGGAGAAGATTCTATACAAATCATCATGGTTGTGTGTAAATATTGCATGCATATAAGCTACTACTACTACACTCTCTCTCTCTCTCTCTCTCTCTCATCTCTCTCTCTCTCTCTCTCTCTCTCTCTCTCCCCTCTCTCTCTCTCATGAACACATATACACGTACAAACAATTAGTTACAATAACCTAACCTAGTAAATAAAAATGAAGAAGATTCTATACAAATCATCATGGTTGTGTGTAAATATTGCATGCATATAAGCTACTACTACTACACTCTCTCTCTCTCTCTCTCTCTCTCTCTCTCTCTCTCTCTCTCTCCTCTCTCTCTCTCTCTCTCTCTCTCTCTCTCATGAACACATTTACACGTACAAACAATTAGTTACAATAACCTAACCTAGTAAATAAAAATGAAAAAGATTCTATACAAATCATCATGGTTGTGTGTAAATATTGCATGCATATAAGCTACTACTACTACTACACTCTCTCTCTCTCTCTCTCTCTCTCTCTTCTCTCTCTCTCTCCTCTCTCTCTCTCTCTCTCTCTCTCTCTCTCTCTCTCTCTCACACACACACTTAGTTACAATACTTTAAACCTAGTAAATATAATTACGAAGATTTTATACAAATTATCATGAATGTGTGTTGAGATTACATACGTATAATCTCTCTCTCTCTCTCTCTCTCTCTCTCTCTCTCTCTCTCTCTCTCTCTCTCTCTCTCTCTCTCTCTCTCTCTCTCTCTTAGTTACAATAGTCTAACATAGTATATAAAAATTAATTAGATTTTATACAAATTATCATGGATGTGTGTTAGGATTGCATGCGTATAAGCTATCCTCTCTCTCTCTCTCTCTCTCTCTCTCTCTCTCTCTCTCTCTCTCTCTCTCTCACTCTCTCTCTCTCTCTCTCTCTCTCTCTCTCTCTCTCTCTCTCTTAGTTACATCACTTTAGCCTATAAATATAATTACGAAGATTTTATACAAATTATCATGAATGCGTGTTAAGATTACATACGTATAATCTACTCTCTCTCTCTCTCTCTCTCTCCTCTCTCTCTCTCTCTCTCTCTCTCTCTCTCTCTCTCTCTCTCTCTCTCGTGCCCAATCTCCTCTAGAGGAAAGGAGCAGACAGGGAATAACGGACGTAATTGATTTCCTTTTTTGACGGAATCTGTTTAAAAGGATGATAAAGAACGGGAACTGTTCTTCATTCCAAAGGAGCCATCAATCTTTGATGTAAGAAAACTTGATATTGGCTTAAGCGAAATATGAGACCGATAAGGAAGAGGAAAAAAATGGCTTTAACCCTCTCCTGTTTATACGGTTATTTGATTTTTTTTTTTTTTTTTTGCACCTTAGCTTTATCGTCTCTTGTACTTTACTTATTTTCTTGTTTACTTTCCTCACTGGGATATTTTCTTTTGTTGGAGCCCTTGGGCTTATAGCATCCTGCTTTTCCAATTAGGGTTGTAGCTTACTTTGTAATAATAATAAAAAAAAAATAATAATAATAATAATAATAATAATAATAATAATAATAAAAATAATCTTCTTCTTCTTTGTCTGCATCTTTTCCCACTTCTATGTGGGGTCGATGTTTCTGACCAGCTTTCTCCATCAACCTTTGTCCCACACTTCATCACCGGTTAATCCCTTTAATCGAAGGCCATCCTTGATAATAATAATAATAATAAAAATAACAATAATAATAATAATAATAATAATAATAATAAATAATAATAATAAATCATAATAATAATAATAGTAAATAATAAATAATAAAAATAAATAATAATAATAATAATAATAATAATAATAATAATAATAATAATAATAATAATAATAATAATAATAAGACTTAAGCGAAATATGAGACCGATAAGGAAGAGGAAAATTGTGGCTTTAACCCTCTCCTGTTTATACGGTTATTTGATTTTTTTTTTTTTAACCTTAGCTTTAATTATCTCTTGTGCTCTACTTATTTCCTTGTTTACCGTCCTCACTGGGCTATTTTTTTCTGTTTAGAGCTCTTGGGCTTATAGCATCCAGCTTTTCCAATTGGGGTTGTAGTTTACCTTGTAATAATAATAATAATAATATTAATAATAATAATAATAATAATAAGGCTTAAGCGAAATATGAGACCGATTAGGAAGAGGAAAATTTTGGCTTTAACCCTCTCCTATTTATCCGGGTATTTAATTTTTTTTTCTTGCACCTTAGCTTTATCGTCTCCTGTACTTTACTTATTTCCTTGTTTACTTTCCTCACTCGGCTATTTTTCCCTGTTGGAGCCCTAAAATAGAAGCTAGGTCTTGAAAATAGTTCTCAATTTTGGTCAACTAAATCAGGGCTAATGATTTCATTGAACGTGGTGAATTTCAACATTCTCTGTTCGCTGACAGGTGATCTGAAAAATAGTCCAGTTAATAAGGTAACCCAGATTTATGAAAGTACAAATACTCGGAGCTTAGAGAATAACCTGGTTTATATTGCTTGCAAAAAGTAAGCTGTTTTATTTCTAAGACTGTTTAAAGGCAGCTCATGAATGGCAGAGGTAAGGGACAGTGACATTGCCCTATTAAGCAGGACAATGCTCTAGAGACTGGCCATATATACATATGATCAGCGCCCAAGCCCCCTTCTCCACCCAAGCTAGAACCAAGGAGGGCCAGGCAATGGCTGCTGATGACTCAGCAGGTAAACCTATGGGTTCCCCAAAATAACCCATCCTTAGCTCAAAAGGAGGGTGAGGTCGCAGCGACCAAAGAAACTAATTAGTTTGAGCGGGACTCGAACCCCAATCTGGCGTTCACCAGTCAGGGAAGTTACTATATCGGGCACCAGAAAGGTATAAGAGGTCATTTAGTGATTCATTGCCACTGTGCTCCAGCATATCAAAGTCTAATGTTTGCTCAAACAAATCTTAAAGATTGGTTCCTGGACATGATCCTCAATGCAATTTTTTTGCATTGTACTTTTATATAAACTGTTTAATGCTAAACTTTACATAAACTGTTTAATGTTGAAGTTTACATAAAGTGTTTAATGTTAAAGTTTACATACACTGTTTAATGTTGAAGTTTACACAAACTGTTTAATGTTAAAGTTTACATAAACTGTTTAATGTTAAAGTTTACATAAACTGTTTAATACACAAACTGTTTAATGTTAAAGTTTACATAAACTGTTTAATGTCAAAGTTTACATTAATGGACTAACACTGGTAGTTGTTATAATAATGCAAAGACTAACATGTTACTGGTATAAACAATGATAACGTAGTATAGCTTAATAATGCCAGATGGGGACAAATGGTCATAATAGACAAGATCATAAGAGAATAAAGATTATTGTTATAAAACATATGAAAATCGAAACATATCCTTTCTATTAGATATGAAAAGATCAGTAAACAATAGGTAGTATAGATATATTTGCTCTCTACATATCGAAATAATACCATGAATGTGAGGATTTATTGAATATTCTTGAATATTCGAAAAAAAAAGAAAAAAAAAAGTATTTAAGGAGGGCAAAATTGGACACGGAAAACATGCCAATATTTTCACATGACGTCGACGACAGAAAAAACTTCCCTGGTTTTGGAAGCAGCTGTCAATAATTCCCGGTCATGTTAAAAAAAAAGAAAAAAAAATCCAGTAAGACCACCTACAGTAATAAACATTTAAGCTATAAAATTGTGGTGGGCGATGTGTAAACGTCCCTGACTAGTGAACGCCAGACTGGGGTTCGAATCCCGCTCAAACTCGTTAGTTTCTTTGGTCGCTGCAATCTCACTATCGTTGTGAGGTAAGGATGGGGAGGGGGGCAGGGTTAATAGGTCTATCTGCTGAGTCATCAGTAGCCATTGCCTAGCCCTCCTTGGTCCGCTTGGGTGGAGAGGGGGCTTGGGTGCTGATCATGTGCATATATGGTCCGTCTCTAGGGCATTGTCCTGCTTGATAGGCAAATGTCATTGTCCCTTACCTCTACCATTCATAAGCGGCCTTTAAACCTTTAAGGTAATTGCATGGATGAATAATTGTAAAGAAAGATAAGTAAAATAATTTTTTTTACCCGAAAATTTATTTAAATATCCTGGTGTTGTTCTACGATATAATAGATATACACAATTTAGTTCTCCTGAATGGTTCTTGAAACAAAAATTTTATTTGAGCTAAGAAAATGACCTATAAAAGATTTTGACAGATTTTTAACTTTCGTTATAAAACAAAATCAGTATTTCTAACATGGTCAAACCTCTGTTAGTTTACATATTGCGCATATTAACTTGAATCTTTACTTTTAGAAGCATAGGCTAGATAAGAAAGATAAACCTGTTTTATGTCTGCTAGACTTGGCAGAGAGAAGGGAAAAGACAATGCCCTAGAGATTGATCATATATAAATTTACATAGGATCAGCACCCAAGGGCCCCCTCTATTAAGCTAGGAGGGCCAGGCAATGGCTGCCGATGACTCAGTAGATAGACCTATAGTATCCCCCAAACACCCCCTCCATCCCTAGCTGACAAGGACATGGAGATTACACACACTACTAGAAACTATCGTGTTTGAGCAGGGCTCAAACACCCATCCTACAGATTGCGAGACAAGGACGTGTCCAGGCTACGACAACCCTTGTGAGATAAAGTTTGTTAAGCTAATTTTAATGTCCATTTCATTAAGAATAAAACTACCCATCATAATATAATCTAGGATTAGGACAGCCCAAAATTCTCGTTCGACTATGCACAAGTATATTTTCTTTCATAATCACATATAATTTTTATTATTATCAAGTCAATTTATAATCGAATGCCATGCAATATTGCTACTATTTCCAAAAGGTTTAATAGTTATTAATACTAGCAACTCCATAATATTATAATCATGACTCCATAATATTAGATTTGGGATGAAAAGTGAGATATGTCCATTCCTCGATGATAGCACTAGAGAATATGAGCATACTGTATGTCTCTAGCCCCCGAAGACAAATTGGATGAGAAATTCTTATGTAACATAAATTACGTAGCTATTGGGTCTTGGGAGATGAAGCGTAATAAAGAGTAAACATTGCAGTAAAAGGCGCAAGGGTGAGGTACGAACTAAGGGCGAAATGTATAAATATATTTATGCTACGTAACACAGAAAGAAAAGGATAAAAGAGTATTTGCTACCTCCGCCAACGAAGTTGGAAGGATGTTACGTTTTTGCACCTGTTTGTGTGTTTGCAATGTGTGTGTTTGTGTGTTTGTAAATGTATAAATAGATTTATGCTACGTAACACAGAAAGAACAGGATTAAAGAGCATATGTTACCTTCGCCAATGAAGTTGGAAGGAGGTTATATTTTACCAGCTGTTTGTGGATTTCTTTGTGTGTGTGTGTGTGTGTGCGTGTGTGTTTGTGAACACCTTCTTGGCCACAATTCTAATCGTAGAGTAACGAAACTTGCAGGATTAACTGTTATGTAAAAATCTATAAATTATTAAATTTTGGAAGGTCAAGGTCAAAGGTCAAGGTCACAGTCGACCAAAAAGGTCGAGAAATAAGCTGCCGCGGCGGAGGTCTGCGCTCTAATGAGTGCCCCTCTAGTTATTTATGTTTTTTATCTCTTTATTCTAGTAAGAAAACTATGATAAACTCGTAACTAAATAAATGATTCAAGTTCTATTTTTTATTTTTCATTCAATAAAGTTAACCGGGAGTAAAATCCTTTTCGAAAAAAAAAAAAAATGTTTCTTTGAAAATAGACTTCACGTAATGTTCCAGTATATATGATAAAAATTATAAAGGATTCTCAGGGTGAAATAAAAAACTTATTGTTGAGTAATTACACTACCAATGCTATATTGAAAAAGTAAGCTTTTTTCAATATGATATTGCGCTCAAAATTCGATTCGTAGAGTTTCTGCATAAATGTGGATAAGGGAAAATTTCCGTAAAAAATATTACCTCGAATTTCAAATATTTTAATTGTTTTCTTTGCTTTCGAAACAATTATTTTCTGTATTTTTGCGTTCGATATATTTAACAAATATTATTCATATATTTTTCCTATAATCTGGCAGGCTCTGTAGAAAAATAAAATCAATTGATGCCTATTCAATTTTTATAATCCAAAACTTAAAACACGGATTTAAATTACATAATAATTCACAATAATATAAAACAAGTCACTAGCATAATAAGAGTATAACTATTGCATTATGACATATTTTTAGGAGATACCAAAATACAATTAATAAACATCCATAGTTCTTACGTAAGAATTGGAAATTTCATATAGCACATTTTTTTGTAGGAAGATCTAAAAATTAACAATGAAAGGAATGGAAACCTTATGTCTCTGGACAGTCGTAAAAACATGCCTCAAAAGGATGCTTCTACCCATTTTGAAAGTCTCGTAAGAAGTACAGTAGTTTTAATTTTATATATATATATATATATATATATATATATATATATATATATATATATATGTATGTATATATATATATATATATATATATATATATATATATATATATATATATATATATATACATATATATAATTATATATATGTATATGTATATATATATATATATATATATATATATATATATATATATATATATATATATATATATATATATATATATGTATATATATATATATATATATATATATATATATATATATACATACATATATATATATATATATATAATTATATATATGTATATGTATATATATATATATATATATATATATATATATATATATATATATATATATATATATATATATATATGTATGTATATATATATATATATATATATATATATATATATATATATATATATATATATACATATATATAATTATATATATGTATATGTATATATATATATATATATATATATATATATATATATATATATATATATATATATATGTATATATATATATATATATATATATATATATATATATATATATATATATATATATATATATATATATATATATATATAAAACACCCGAATTAAGCATATCATTGGTTTGAATATGTCTTTAAGCTCAAAATCTTCTCATACTTTAAAATATTAATTGAATCTAATGTCAAGTGTGTCAATTTTTAAGCTTTCTATTCATACTGAAAAGAAAATCATGATTAGGCTGCATATTTCTATTAAAACAACAGCTGTATGGTAATGTTTTTACATGAAATTGATCTATAAATTATAATGATACGATTTTCGTAACTCATGATACTGAAAGCGCAATTTATGACTTTTGTATGAAAGTGATGAAAGGAGTTAAAAATATATTTTTAGATATTTAAATTGGGCTTTTGAGATGAACTAATACTACATATATGGCTAATGATAGCATTTTTTAATTTAAATTTCAAATCCTGATTGATCTAAAAATATAATGGTACGATTTTTCGTATATACCATGATATTGAAAAACAATTTATGATTATTGTATGAAAATTATGAAAAGAGATTACCAAATATTTTGAAATATTTAAATTGGGATTTTGAAATTAACATTTACGACAAACAGAAAGACCTCAACTTCCAACTTAATAAGGTCCAAGAAAGTGTTTCTAAGTCAAATTGTTCGTAATTTGGATTTGTTTACATTTGGCCATTGGTAGGCCTAACCTGAATTCCATGCCTATGATTTCCAGCTACAAAGGTCAGCAAATAATCAGGTTTAATATGAAATAGATATCATGTTATTACAAATTTTATTTTGCTCACTGTATCAAATGATATAATAGTTTTATTTCAGTATTTCTTTATCTTAACTTTGTTATTTTCAGTTGGATTTGTGTTTGTATCTCCGAATGTTTGTAAGTCGAACGTTTGTAGTTCAAACGCTTGTAAGTCGAATGTTTGTAAGTCGAACGTTTGTGGTTCAAACGCTTGTAAGTCGAATGTTTGTAAGTCGAACGTTTGTGGTTCAAACGCTTGTAAGTCGAATGTTTGTAAGTCGAACGTTTGTAGTTCAAACGCTTGTAAGTCGAATGTTTGTAAGTCGAACATTTGTAGTTCAAACGCTTGCAAGTCGAACGTTTGTAGTTCAAACGCTTGTAAGTCGAATGTTTGTAAGTCGGACGTTTGTAGTTCAAACGCTTGTAAGTCGAATGTTTGTAAGTCGAACGTCTGTGGTTCAAACGCTTGTAAGTCGAATGTTTGTAAGTCGAACGTCTGTAGTTCAAACGCTTGTAAGTCGAATGTTTGTAAGTCGAACGTCTGTGGTTCAAACGCTTGTAAGTCGAATGTTTGTAAGTCGAACGTCTGTGGTTCAAACGCTTGTAAGTCGAATGTTTGTAAGTCGAACGTCTGTGGTTCAAACGCTTGTAAGTCGAATGTTTGTAAGTCGAACGTTTGTGGTTCAAACGCTTGTAAGTCGAACGTTTGTGGTTCAAACGCTTGTAAGTCGAATGTTTGTAAGTCGAACGTTTGTGGTTCAAACGCTTGTAAGTCGAATGTTTGTAAGTCGAACGTTTGTAGTTCAAACGCTTGTAAGTCGAATGTTTGTAAGTCGAACGTCTGTAGTTCAAACGCTTGTAAGTCGAATGTTTGTAAGTCGAACGTTTGTAGTTCAAACGCTTGTAAGTCGAATGTTTGTAAGTCGAATGTTTGTAAGTCGAACGTCTGTAGTTCAAACGCTTGTAAGTCGAATGTTTGTAAGTCGAACGTCTGTGGTTCAAACGCTTGTAAGTCGAATGTTTGTAAGTCGAACGTCTGTGGTTCAAACGCTTGTAAGTCGAATGTTTGTAAGTCGAACGTTTGTGGTTCAAACGCTTGTAAGTCGAACGTTTGTGGTTCAAACGCTTGTAAGTCGAATGTTTGTAAGTCGAACGTTTGTGGTTCAAACGCTTGTAAGTCGAATGTTTGTAAGTCGAACGTTTGTAGTTCAAACGCTTGTAAGTCGAATGTTTGTAAGTCGAACATTTGTAGTTCAAACGCTTGCAAGTCGAACGTTTGTAGTTCAAACGCTTGTAAGTCGAATGTTTGTAAGTCGGACGTTTGTAGTTCAAACGCTTGTAAGTCGAATGTTTGTAAGTCGAACGTTTGTGGTTCAAACGCTTGTAAGTCGAACGTTTGTGGTTCAAACGCTTGTAAGTCGAATGTTTGTAAGTCGAACGTTTGTGGTTCAAACGCTTGTAAGTCGAATGTTTGTAAGTCGAACGTTTGTAGTTCAAACGCTTGTAAGTCGAATGTTTGTAAGTCGAACGTCTGTAGTTCAAACGCTTGTAAGTCGAATGTTTGTAAGTCGAACGTTTGTAGTTCAAACGCTTGTAAGTCGAATGTTTGTAAGTCGAACGTCTGTAGTTCAAACGCTTGTAAGTCGAATGTTTGTAAGTCGAACGTCTGTGGTTCAAACGCTTGTAAGTCGAATGTTTGTAAGTCGAACGTCTGTGGTTCAAACGCTTGTAAGTCGAATGTTTGTAAGTCGAACGTTTGTGGTTCAAACGCTTGTAAGTCGAACGTTTGTGGTTCAAACGCTTGTAAGTCGAATGTTTGTAAGTCGAACGTTTGTGGTTCAAACGCTTGTAAGTCGAATGTTTGTAAGTCGAACGTTTGTAGTTCAAACGCTTGTAAGTCGAATGTTTGTAAGTCGAACATTTGTAGTTCAAACGCTTGCAAGTCGAACGTTTGTAGTTCAAACGCTTGTAAGTCGAATGTTTGTAAGTCGGACGTTTGTAGTTCAAACGCTTGTAAGTCGAATGTTTGTAAGTCGAACGTCTGTGGTTCAAACGCTTGTAAGTCGAATGTTTGTAAGTCGAACGTCTGTAGTTCAAACGCTTGTAAGTCGAATGTTTGTAAGTCGAACGTCTGTGGTTCAAACGCTTGTAAGTCGAATGTTTGTAAGTCGAACGTCTGTGGTTCAAACGCTTGTAAGTCGAATGTTTGTAAGTCGAACGTCTGTGGTTCAAACGCTTGTAAGTCGAATGTTTGTAAGTCGAACGTTTGTGGTTCAAACGCTTGTAAGTCGAACGTTTGTGGTTCAAACGCTTGTAAGTCGAATGTTTGTAAGTCGAACGTTTGTGGTTCAAACGCTTGTAAGTCGAATGTTTGTAAGTCGAACGTTTGTAGTTCAAACGCTTGTAAGTCGAATGTTTGTAAGTCGAACATTTGTAGTTCAAACGCTTGCAAGTCGAACGTTTGTAGTTCAAACGCTTGTAAGTCGAATGTTTGTAAGTCGAACGTTTGTAGTTCAAACGCTTGTAAATCGAATGTTTGTAAGTCGAACGTCTGTGGTTCAAACGCTTGTAAGTCGAATGTTTGTAAGTCGAACGTTTGTAGTTCAAACGCTTGTAAGTCGAATGTTTGTAAGTCGAACGTCTGTGGTTCAAACGCTTGTAAGTCGAATGTTTGTAAGTCGAACGTTTGTAGTTCAAACGCTTGTAAGTCGAATGTTTGTAAGTCGAACGTTTGTAGTTCAAACGCTTGTAAGTCGAATGTTTGTAAGTCGAACATTTGTAGTTCAAACGCTTGCAAGTCGAACGTTTGTAGTTCAAACGCTTGCAAGTTGAACGTTTGTAAGTCAAACGTTTGTAGTTCAAACGCTTGCAAGTCGAACGTTTGTAAGTCGAACGTTTGTAGTTCAAACTCTTGCAACTCTAACGTTTGTAAGTCGAACGTTCGTAGTTCAAACACTTGTAAGTCGAACGTTTGTAGTTCAAACGCTTGCAAGTCGTTCAACACTTGCAAGTCGAACGTTTGTAGTTCAAACGCTTGCAAGTCGAACGTTTGTAGTTCAAACGCTTGCAAGTCGAACGTTTGTAAGTCAAACGTTTGTAGTTCAAACGCTTGCAAGTCGAACGTTTGTAAGTCGAACGTTTGTAGTTCAAACTCTTGCAACTCTAACGTTTGTAAGTCGAACGTTCGTAGTTCAAACACTTGCAAGTCAAACGTTTGTAGTTCAAACGCTTGCAAGTCAAACGTTTGTAGTTCAAACGCTTGCAAGTCGAACGTTTGTAAGTCGAACGTTCGTAGTTCAAACACTTGCAAGTCGAACGTTTGTAGTTCAAACGCTTGTAGTTCAAACACTTGCAAGTCGAACGTTTGTAGTTCAAACGCTTGCAAGTCGAACGTTTGTAAGTCGAACGTTTGTAGTTCAAACTCTTGCAACTCTAACGTTTGTAAGTCGAACGTTCATAGTTCAAACACTTGCAAGTCGAACGTTTGTAGTTCAAACACACTTGCAAGTCGAACGTTTGTAGTTCAAACACACTTGCAAGTCGAACGTTTGTAGTTCAAACACACTTGCAAGTCGAACGTTTGTAGTTCAAACACTTGCAAGTCGAACGTTTGTAGTTCAAACACTTGCAAGTCGAACGTTTGTAGTTCAAACGCTTGCAAGTCGAACGTTTGTAAGTCGAACGTTTGTAGTTCAAACGCTTGCAAGTCGAACGTTTGTAAGTCGAACGTTTGTAGTTCAAACGCTTGCAAGTCGAACGTTTGTAAGTCGAACGTTCGTAGTTCAAACACTTGCAAGTCGAACGTTTGTAGTTCAAACGCTTGCAAGTCCAAACACTTGCAAGTCGAACGTTTGTAGTTCAAACGCTTGCAAGTCGAACGTTTGTAAGTCGAATGTTTGTAGTTCAAACTCTTGCAACTCTAACGTTTGTAAGTCGAACGTTCGTAGTTCAAACACTTGCAAGTCGAACGTTTGTAGTTCAAACACTCGTAGTTCAAACACTTGCAAGTCGAACGTTTGTAGTTCAAACACTTGCAAGTCGAACGTTTGTAGTTCAAACACTTGCAAGTCGAACGTTTGTAGTTCAAACACTTGCAAGTCGAACGTTTGTAGTTCAAACGCTTGCAAGTCGAACGTTTTTCGTTCAAACGCTTGCAAGTCGAACGTTTGTAAGTCGAACGTTTGTAGTTCAAACTCTTGCAACTCTAACGTTTGTAAGTCGAACGTTCGTAGTTCAAACACTTGCAAGTCGAACGTTTGTAATTCAAACACTTGTAGTTCAAACACAAACACTTGTAGTTCAAACACTTGCAAGTCAAACGTTTGTAATTCAAACACTTGCAAGTAGTTCAAACACTTGCAAGTCACTTGCAAGTAGTTCAAACACTTGTAGTTCAAACACTTGCAAGTCAAACACTTGCAAGTAGTTCAAACACTTGCAAGTCAAACACTTGCAAGTAGTTCAAACACTTGCAAGTCGAACGTTTGTAATTCAAACACTTGTAGTTCAAACACTTGCAAGTCAAACATTTGTAATTCAAACACTTGCAAGTCGAACGTTTGTAGTTCAAACACTTGCAAGTCGTTTGTAATTCAAACACTTGCAAGTCGTTTGTAATTCAAACACTTGCAAGTCGAACGTTTGTAGTTCAAACACTTGCAAGTCGAACGTTTGTAATTCAAACACTTGTTGTAGTTCAAACACTTGCAAGTCGAACGTTTGTAATTCAAACACTTGTAATTCAAACGTTTGTAATTCAAACGCTTGCAAGTCGAACGTTTGTAAGTCGAACGTTTGTAGTTCAAACGCTTGCAAGTCGAACGTTTGTAAGTCGAACGTTTGTAGTTCAAACTCTTGCAATTCTAACGTTTGTAAGTCGAACGTTCGTAGTTCAAACGCTTGCAAGTCGAACGTTTGTAAGTCGAACGTTTGTAGTTCAAACTCTTGCAACTCTAACGTTTGTAAGTCGAACGTTCGTAGTTCAAACACTTGCAAGTCGAACAAACACAAACACTTGCAAGTCGAACAAACACTTGCAAGTCGAACCTTAGAGTCGAACGTTTGTGTTCAAACACTTGCAAGTCGAACGTTTGTAGTTCAAACACTTGCAAGTCGAACGTTTGTAGTTCAAACGCTTGCAAGTCGAACGTTTGTAAGTCGAACGTTCGTAGTTTCGAACGTTTGTAGTTCAAACACTTGCAAGTCGAACGTTTGTAAGTCGAACGTTTGTAGTTCAAACTCTTGCAACTCTAACGTTTGTAAGTCGAACGTTCGTAGTTCAAACACTTGCAAGTCGAACGTTTGTAGTTCAAACGCTTGCAAGTCAAACACTTGCAAGTCGAACGTTTGTAGTTCAAACACTTGCAAGTCGAACGTTTGTAGTTCAAACGCTTGCAAGTTGAACGTTTGTAAGTCGAACGTTTGTTGTTCAAACGCTTGCAAGTCGAACGTTTGTAAGTCGAACGTTTGTAGTTCAAACGCTTGCAACTCTAACGTTTGTAAGTCGAACGTTTGTTGTTCAAACGCTTGCAAGTCGAACGTTTGTAAGTCGATTCTTTGTAGTTCGAACGTTTGTAAAGCCCTGTCCACAGGATCGAGCAGCCCCGACTGGCAAACAGTGATACCAGGCCACAATTGTTAGTGAAAATGAGGGTTGATGACGTCAGAAGCAGGAAAACTAAAGGCAGGGATCTGGCAACACTGTATGATGCCCGTTTATACGTTTGGAACAATCTGTATATGGCTAATGATAGCATTTTAATCTAATTTTCAACAGCCCTAATTAACTACTTGCCATTTCCTAAAAAGTATTGCAGTTTTCTAATAGCCTCGAAATTCCCTCGAGCAACTGTTTCCATTTACCAGATTTTCTCTCTGGAAATTAGCTGGCTCAAATCAGCTTCTTTCTTTTAGGAGTATTTCACTCCGTCAAACAGATGGGATTTATTTCCCATTCTTTATTTCCCCGACATTTTTTTTGCGGAATTTCGTTGAATTACTCATCATGTATTTCCAAAATAAAAAAAAATTTAGGGGGAAAAAACGTACCATGTCAATGTTACTTAAAATTGCTTAAATGTTTTTTCCTGTTATATTTTACTCCAGTTCCATTGGTAATTTGAGATCTAAAAGGTTTTCATGAAAAGGATCGCATCAAATTTTTAATTATTTTCAACTACTTTTCGCCAGGAGCTTTAAAAATCATTTTTTTTTTTTTCAATTTGAACTTGAGTCTGTTAATTGACATTAATTCTGTATTAAAATAAATATTTCTTTTATAAATGACTGTGATTTAACATATGAATACGCATACAAGTTTCTCTTATCAATACAAATGGCATTTAAAGGTTTAAAGGCTTTTAAAGGCTGGCAAGGGACAGTGACATTGCCCTATCAAGCAGGACAATGCCCTAGAGACTAACGTTATTAGATATGATCAGCGCCCAAGGCCCATCTCCACCCAAGCTTGGACTAAGGAGGGCAAGGCAATGGCTGCTGATGATTCAGCAGATAGACATGTATGCTCCCCCAAACCCCGCCATACTTAGCTAACAAAGATGGTGAGGTTACAGCAACCAAATGAACTAAAAAGTTTGAGTGGGATTCGAACCCAAGTCTGGCGTTCAGCAGTCAGGAACGTTACCACATCGGCTATCAAAGCCCTTTTTGATAAGATAGAAGGTAAGACAGCAAGAGAAACAGCATTTCTCCAAAACTATACTGAGTTTGGGTCAGATATCCATGGTACATGAATCCATAATATATCTCCTCAGAATCAGCGCTCCTCTACAAGCCGGAAAGTTGCTTGTGAGTTGGAATCCATTTAAAAGTTTTATTCTTATTATTTCTACTTATTTTACAAAATAGAAACTAACTTTTCATGGATAAGTTTAGGAGTTGAAAGCTGGCTGAAACCTCTTGACAGTTGAGTTAGTTTTCTTGGTAATGGAATTTTAAAAAGTTTACCTGACTATACAGCAACATCATTTATAAACGAGAGATATTTCATAACAGGTTTCCAAACATATTAGTTTTTTCATTTTTTTTTTACTTTCTAGTTATTTAATGATATCATTTACATAAATGAAACATTAATGCACTTCATCTTGTCTTGGTAGACTTAAAGTATTTCTACACTTCAAAAACCGCAATTTTAATCGGAAATTCTCCGTAAAAATATACTGTTCTCAGCCGTATTTCAATAAAATACAGGCGACCGTAATTTTATCGTACTTTCTTTGTTATTTTTTTCCGGGTTGGTTACCGTAATATCACTCCTTTACGTATATACGTTTTCGAAACCGTAAATGCCTGGTAACATTTATTCCAGGATTTTTACCCTTTTTTGCTGCAATTTTTAAACAGCGTATAGCAACTACATCTGTAGAC
>NC_090732.1:10563090-10575590 GCF_036898095.1 Palaemon carinicauda
GCTTTATGCTGAGGCCTAAGAATAATGATGTAATTTGAGAAGCGATTCCTTTGCTGCGAATAGTAAGTAGGACTTTTTTTTTTTTTTAATACATCTCAGAAGCAGAGGAAGCGACAAGGAATCCAATGGCTGTCGGTTTTGATATGTAATATTTTACATGATTTTTTTCAATAAGAATTCATTCAAGTCATATTTTGAAGGCCGCTCATGAATGGCAGAAGCAAGGGACAATGCCCTATAGAATGACCATACTACATATGATTAGCGTTAAAGCTCCCCCTCTCCCCCCAAGCTAGGACTAAGGAGGGCCAGGCAATGGCTGCTGATGACTTAGCAGAGAGACTGGCGTTCTTGATATGTAATATTTTACATAACAGATTTCTTATACTAAGAATTCCTTCTAATCACCCCTTTAAAGGTTTTAAAGGTCGCTCATGAATGGCAGAGGTAAGGGACAGTGACATTGCCCTATCAAGCAGGACAATGCCCTAGAGACTGGCCATATCACATATGATCAGCGTCCTAGCACCCTCTCCACCCAAGCCCCCAAGCTAGGACTAAGGAGGGCCAGGCAATGGCTACTGATGACTCAGCAGATAGACTGGCGGTCTTGATATATAATATTTTACATAAATTTTATTTTAATAAGAATTCATTCAACTCCTCCATTTAAAGGTTTTAAAGGCCACTCATGAATGGCAGAGGCAAAGGACAGTGACATTGCCCTATTAAACAGGACAATGACCTAGAGACTGGCCATATTACATATGATCAGCGTCCAAGCATCCTCTCCACCCAAGCTAGGAATAAGAAGGGTCAGGCAATGGCTACTGATGATTCAGTATATAGACCTACAGGCTCCCCCAAACACCCAACCTTAGCTCACAAGGATGGTGAGGTTGCAGCGATCAAAGGAACTAACAAATTTGAGCGAGATTCGAACCCTAGTCTGGTAATCACCAGTCAAAGACGTTACCACCAGGCCACCTCAACCCTTGTGGCGAACTAAGTTTGTAGTCATCAATTTTCCTTTCTCGTCATCCTTTTCATAATTAACAAAACGGAAATTGTACAAATTATGATGAAATATCAAGGAAATAGTATATAACAATAAGAATAATTACCATATGAAAAGTAGTGCCATGTTCTCTGTACCATGGTCTTCCACTGTCTTGGGTTAGAGATCTCTTACTTGAGGGTACACTCAGGCACACTATTCCATCTAATTTCTCTTCTTCAGGTTTTGCTAAAGTTCTTATAGTTTATTCTCTTATTCACTTTTCATTATTGATATTGTGAAGATTACATACACAAACACATCCACACACACAAGGTCTTAAAAAGACTTTCACTGACAAAACAAAAGATGTTTATCACATCCCATGTAATTCATGTGTCAAACTGTAGGTAAAAAAAAAAAATCCTAAATCTAAATTCTAATTATAATGTGCATAATCAACGACATTATTATTATTATTATTATTATTATTATTATTATTATTATTATTATTATTATTATTATTATTATTATTATAGCCAAGCTACAAACCTAGTTGGAAAAGCAAGATGCTATAAGCCCAAGGGCTCCAACAGGGAAAAATAGCCCAGTGAGGAAAGGAAATAAGGAAAATAATAAATGATGTGAAAAAATTAACAATAAATTCTTTTAAAAATAGTAACAACATCAAAACAGATGTGTCATATAGCTTAAAATCCCCCATTCTCCACGTAAGATATCCGAGCATTTTCTGTAAGGCCGATTTGAAAAAGCTCCGGTGGAAGCGAGAGGATATCTCAGACTTTTCCGTGGGAGGGAAGTAGCAGGCAATGTGTTTGAGTTTACTCGCTACACTTTTAAAATCTTTTCACTTTCGCTTTCCGCAATCAATTTGCTTTTTCACAGACACAGAGGCATTGAAAAACGAGAGAGAGAGAGAGAGAGAGAGAGAGAGAGAGAGAGAGAGAGAGAGAGAGAGAGAGAGAGATATTCACACTAAATGTAAAAAAGGGACCATTGTTGCAGAAGTTTCTCTGAACATTGGATGTTAGATTTTTCTGGTTGTTTTACGTATCAGAAAATATATTTTTTAAATTCCCTAGCTAGGAGTTCTTAAAGTCTAAGACTTAAATAGTTATAATAATAATAATGACCAGACTCGAGATGGTAACAGTCTTATACAAAAAAGTTAAAGATTTAAATAATACATATGGCTTACAAAAATATACTTTATTACATATCTAAAGAGAAATTACGCTTTTACAAAATATCACTTAGTGCAATAAATCAATATCAAGCAGGTTTTACTTTATACATTTTATACACTCTAAAGTGCAATAAATTTATATCAAGCAGGCTTTACTTAACACATAATACTTTACATAATTTATAGTCTCAATCTTTACATCTAGATCTACACTCACCTGTAATAAGTATGGAGACCTCTCAATAATACATAAAAGATATTTACGTGCTGTTTTCAGAAAAGACCATTGCTCTATATTATAAAATTAGTTTCAATCGAAAGATGACTACTCTTCCGATATAACAGCAGTCTCTAGTTGATCTGGAGATATCTCAATAGTTGTTCAGTTACCAAAAAAAAAGAAAAAAAAAAGAAAAAAAAAAAACCTCAAGAGCTACTATCAGAGAAGAGCACTGGTCTATATTGGTTTCGATCAACAGATTACTACACTTCTAAGATAACAGTAGTCTATACTAAATCCAGGAAAATCTTAACAGTAGAATTCAATTACAGAAAGACAAAAGACACTTTGGGGCTGCTCTCAAAGAAGTGCACTGGTCTATATCATACAATTAGTTTAAATCAATAGATTAATACTTAACATGATATTAACAGCAGGTTACGTAAAAGGATAGGCCTCGTAATAGGCCGTGACAAAAATATCAATTATACAGGTTATTTAATAATATCATCAATAGTTCTGGCTCTAAATTGTACTATACTTAATCTTACAGTAATAGAAAAAAAAAGAAAAAAGAAAAAAAAGCAATGATCTATTCCTATTCACTTGATAAAAACAGTTCCTAAAAGAAATCCATATTAACTAAAATAAAATATAATTTCGGAAATGAGACTCGTTTCAAATGACGTCAGTTCCTTTATAAACGTCACATCATTTCTTCCAGAGTATTTCATGGCTTTCTAATAGCATTATTTTTCCAGCATTAAATTTCTATGACGTCACAATAAAACGCAACGCATTAGTTTTTCATGACACCCATTAGCTTTTGTTCACCAAACTCATTGTTTGCAATTATGTTACATTACTGACATTTATATGACTAAGCTTTTATTTAACAAGAACATAATGATAATAATTATAAGAATGAATACTATTACTACTCATAACTTTATAACTTACAGTAAATGTTTTTGTGTTGAATAGGCTTACATAAGTCCTTTCATAGTTTATATATGAAATATCTGTTTTGACGTTCTTACTGTTTTATAGTATTTTATTAATTGTTAATTATTTCTTATGTCGTTTATTTATTTCCTTATTACCTTTCCTCACTAGACTATTTTTTCCTGTTAGGGCCCTTGGGGTTATAACATCTTGCTTTTCCAACTAGGGTTATAACAACAACAACAACAACAACAACAACAACAATAATAATAATCAATAATAATAATAATTAATAATAATAATAATAATAATAATAATAATAATAATAATTAATAATAATTAATAATAATTAATAATTAATAATAGTCTAAAATTCTTAAAACATCAATAATAATCGTTCCTTCGAGAGATTATTCCTAACACGGACTTCATCCAAAATTCTGCAATTAAATGCTTAATGTGGCAGTGGATTGTGTCATTCACTTCCGCTCCAACTCCCTTCAGGAGAAATGGCTTAATTAAAGTTAGAAGACAATTAGTGACAAGAAATTTTATTCCTTACATGATTGCATTTAATTATTTCCTTGACTTTCTGTCTAAGGCATTGTGTTGCATCCGCCTTATGGAAGTATTTAATAAGGATCGTTTTTACAATGGAGATTAGAGAATTATAGAGGTAATCATATAACTAATAGCATTAGGAATTAGTGGCTCCATACTGGGAGGGGAAAGAAAGTGAGTTGTGGTTGTTCACTTATTTAGAGCCAGAGAAACCTACCATACAGTTGTTATTATTATTATTATTATTATTATTATTATTATTATTATTATTATTATTATTATTATTATTATCAGTAGTAGTAGGAGTAGGAGTAGTAGTAGGAGTAGTAGTAGTAGTAGTATTTTCATAATTATTATTATCATTATTATTATTATTATTATTATTAGTAGTAGTAGTAGTAGTAGTAGTAGTAGTAGTAGTAGTAGTATCACTACAAGTTAGCTTATAACCCTAGATGGAAAAGCAAGATACTATAAGCCCAATGTCTCCAACAGGGAAAAATAGCCCAGTAAGAAAAGGAAACAAGGACATAAATAAACTTCAAGCGAAGAATAAACAATACAAAAAATATCCAGATGAGTAGCAACATTAAACTAGATCCCCTAGCCATTGCGAAGCTTGCCTACTTTTCACTAACCTCTTGTCCTCCATATCTTCTGAAAATCTAAAACTTACATTCGATAAAAACAAACATGGATTTATCATATCCATGATCTAGAAGAATACTACGAAATTAGAGAAATATATATTAATATATAATTTATGCATGTGCATATATATGTATGTATTCATAATAATAATAATAATAATAATAATAATAATAATAATAATAATAATAATAATAATAATAGGGAAGTGGGGAATATGGGGAAAGGAAGAGTACCCCTGGATACAATCCAGTTTATAGCTCAAAGGCAGGTACTCGGGATGGGAAAGATTTAGGAAATAGGGAGAAAGAAAAGTACAGGAGAAGAATAAAAGAGAGGGGCAGACCCTCTTGCGATATTAGGGAATTGGTATTATTATTTCAGTCGATACATGTATTCATATGTGTGCATGCATGTATACGAGAATGAGAGGGGATATCTTAACGGGTACCTTTACGGATTTTAAACTGCATAGATATATCATAATGAAGGCTTGATATTTACACTTTCTCTTATCAGAATTCATAGATTTACTGTTTTGAATACTTCAATCACCTGTTTTGCCTTTTTCAGTCCAAATTCTCCACTGGAGTTTGGGTTGGTTACAAATTAGGGTTATTTTCCCTGTTGGAGCCCTTGGGCTTATAGCATCATGCTTTCCCAGCTAGGGTTGTAGCTTAGCAAGAAGTAATAATAATAATAATAATAATAATAATAATAATAATAATAATAAAACCAATCGACAATGAAAAGAAATTGATTGAATTTATAGTCAAATTTTTTATAATAGATATATGCTGATAAAATCATATGATAATAAATGTAAAACCTATTTTTTAGAAAATTACTTTAATAGGTAACTTTGTATATGTAACTTTGTATTTGTAACCTTGCATTTAAAAGACATGATCTGTATTTTTAACCTTGCATTTAAAAGACATGATCTGTATTTGTAACCTTGCATTTAAAAGACATGATCTGTATTTGTAACCTCGCATTTAAAAGACATGATCTGTATTTGTAACCTCGCATTTAAAAGACATGATCTGTATTTGTAACCTCGCATTTAAAAGACATGATCTGTATTTGTAACCTCGCATTTAAAAGACATGATCTGTATTTGTAACCTCGCATTTAAAAGACATGATCTGTATTTGTAACCTCGCATTTAAAAGACATGATCTGTATTTGTAACCTCGCATTTAAAAGACATGATCTGTATTTGTAACCTCGCATTTAAAAGACATGATCTGTATTTGTAACCTCGCATTTAAAAGACATGATCTGTATTTGTAACCTCGCATTTAAAAGACATGATCTGTATTTGTAACCTTGCATTCAAAACACATGATCTTTGTACGATAAACATTATCATAGGAATGTAAATATTATGAACTGAAAGTAAAGTTTAACCACTATAATTTATCAATAAAAGAAAATATTTCTCCACTGCACCTTTTCTAAAGTTGCGACAATATTTTTCATAATTGAAAGTTATTGTTTTTGTGATCCTACTACGAAGCAATTATATGTATTAACCATTCTAAAAGATTCCAGCTTCTTTCTTATAATTTCATAAAATCCTAAAGTTTCCATTTCAAATCTTTTATTGTATTTCTTAGGTGTATAATAGTCACCTAAACAAGTAATATCACACCCACAATAATATTCTTCATTCTGGTATTATGAACTCTTGCCTTCCTCCCTTCTTTTATTTCTAATAAACCTATGAAATACAAATTCTAGTATTAAAGTAGCTTTAAAGATTGACTGATTGATATGAAGTTTTCCGGCATATTAATTTAAGGAACAATAAACGTAGACATGAAATTGTTTTTAGAATGATTTATAGTTAATTTGTTCCCATCATTTACTTATTTCCTTTCCTCACTGGGCTATTTTTCCCTGTTAGAGCCCTTGGGCTTATAGCATCTTGGTTTACCAACTAGGGTTATAGCTTGGCTAATAATAATAATAATAATAATAATAATAATAATAATAATAATAATATCGTGGTAGGAGACCCTCTTTTAGGCAGGTTGAGTTAAAAGTAATTTCTTTATCTTAAATACTTTAACTCAACCTGAATAATAATAATAATAATAATAATAATAATAATAATAATAATAATAATAATAATAATAATAATAATAATAATAATAATAATAATAATAGTATTTGCTGCGAACATGACTATAAATCCAAATAAGATATCGTAATAATTCCAAAAGAAAATTCAATGCAAGAACCATAATTTCTTTTTCAAACATCAATTCTTTTATCAGAATATATCAAACATTTCCAAAACTTGCCAAACTCTACTCTATCACCAGACAAGCCGAATTCCATCTCCAGCCAATTCCACCAGTAAAAAGTTGGCAGACCGAACTCGTACCTCCTTGTGAAGAATTCTCTAACTTTCTTTCCTCAGCCTATCAACAAGTTTTATAATAGAGAAAAAGAAGGAAATACTTTCAGAAGTATCAGTTTTTCTCTCTCTCTCTCTCTCTCTCTCTCTCTCTCTCTCTCTCTCTCTCTCTCTCTCTCTCTCTCTCTCTCTCTCTCGAAGAAGAAGAAGAAGAAGAAGAAGAAGAAGAAGATGATGATGAAGATCTCTCTCTCTCTCTCTCTCTCTCTCTCTCTCTCTCTCTCTCTCTCTCTCTCTCTCTCTCTCTCAGAAGAAGAAGAAGATGAAGAAGATGAAGAAGAACAAGAACAAAAACAAGATGATGATGAGCTCTCTCTCTCTCTCTCTCTCTCTCTCTCTCTCTCTCTCTCTCTCTCTCTCTCTCTCTCTCTCTCTCTTTTGAAGAAGAAGAAGAAGAAGAAGAAGAAGAAGAAAGTATAGTAAATCATGTTTATAACAAAAGTAAATGTGAATTTTATACAGAAAATGATTACGAAATAAGCTCAAACCACGATTTTTTTTTAAAAGAATATACTTTTGAGAAAGCCATATGCAAGTTGTCGTATTTTTATAGTTCTAGTAGTTATAAGGACTAACACAAGCTAAACCCTTACTAATACTGCTTCCATAGGAAGTATTAATAGGATGGATACACATACACTTTTCATTTATATCATTAACATATAAGGTTTAAATTATTTGGATTGGAGACGACCAGATATATGTCTATTTAAAGGTTTAAAAGGCCGGTCATGAATGGCAGAGGCAAAGGACAGTGACATTGCCCTATCAAGCAGGACAATGCCCTAGAGATTGACCACATATTGAATATGATCAGCGCTCAACCCACCTCTCCATCCAAGCTAGGACTAAGGAGAGCCAGGCAATGGCTACTGATGACCTATAGGCTCCCCCAGACCCCTCTTCCTTAGCTCACAAGGATGGTGAGGTTGCAGCGACCAAAGAAACTAACGAATTGAGCGGGACTTGAACCACAGTCAGTTATGAAAAAAAAATCTATAGCTGTATCATATATTGAAAAAAGCAAATCAGACAATGGCTAGGTTAAGTAAAATATGGATATCAAATGGCCGGAAATTGAGTATAAAAATCAGACTATATATCAGTTTAGTGAGATCGGTGTTACTCTATGGACATGAGTCATGGTATGAAAATGAAACAATATCCAACAGATTTTGTAGATTTGAGAACAAAGCCTTCAGAAGGCTATTGGGAGTTAAATGTCAGGACAGGATTAGAAATGAAACTATAAGAGAGATTACTCGAGTGCCATATGTGGATGAGAGCATGATGTGGGTAGATGGAGATTGTTTGGGCATGCTCTTGCACTCCCCAAGAAAGATTAGTTCACCAAACGTTCAGCTGGGCTCCACAAGGCACTAGAAGAGTTGGAAGACCAGGCCTACATGGCTGAGGATTATGAAGCACGAAGTAGATGATGAATGGAGAAGTATTCAATTAAAAGCTCAAGATAGAGACGACTGGCGAAATCTAACAGAGGCCCTTTGCGTCAATAGGCGTAGGAGGAGATAATGATGATGTATCACATATATCGACATTCCAAATTCTATTTTCGATTGCTATGGTTTAATATATACCTGCAAACGTTTGTAAGGTAAATCTGCAAACGTTTGTAATGTAAACCTATGTAAAGTAAACCTCTAGACGTTTCTGATAATAGTTTAGTAATATCCTTACTAAGCCTTAATACAATAAGTAGTATGTGAAAATATCTGGACACAGATTCAAGCCTTTAAAAATGTTTAATCATCAAGTTGCAGGAAAGCCACCTTTCCTGTAATTGGCTTTGAAATCAGGGTAAACCGGTGTACCAACATACTACATGATACGCTGTTCTATCTTATTTCTCTCCCTCTTGTTTGTTTAAAAAAAAAATTATAGTTTATATATAAAAGATCTAATTCAATGTTGTTACTATTCTTAAAATATTTTATATTGATTATTTATCACTTCTCTTGTAGCTTATTTCTTTCTTTATTTCCTTTCCTCACTGGGCTATTTTTCCCTGTTAGAGCCCTTGGGCTTATGACATCTTGCTTTTCCAACAGGGGTTATAGAGTGGATTATTATAATAATAATAATAATAATAATAATAGTAATAATAATAATAATAATAGTCTGCAATATACAGTATTTTCAATATATCATATCTACATCATATATAATATTTAATATCTTGAAGGTGGATATTTCCCTAGCCTTTATTACCTCCACCAACGAAGTTGAGAGGAGGTTATGTTTTCGTCCTGTTTGTCCGTTTGTCTATTTGTTAACAACTTCCAGGCCACAATTTTACTCATTGAGTAGTGAAACTTTTATGGATTAATTGTTATGTTGAGACGTGTAAGTGATTCAATTTTGAAAGTCCTAGGTCAAAGGTCAAAGTTAAAGTCGAGCAAAAGGTCGACCGAATTAACCCTAACATTAACCCAAGTTCGCACATGGTTGTCACACAGACTTCAAATACGCCTACGTTGTAAATTGATTCTGGGAAAGGCAAGCTGGTTTCGAGAAATAAGCTGCCGTGGCGGATTGTCTGCACTTTGAGTGTTTTTCTAGTTCAGAGGTTGTTTTTACCTTATAAGAAATTTATCTCTTCAAGTAAAGAACCAACAGGGAATAAACCTTTAAACCTCCCTTCATTTCGCTCATATCTATATAATAGCATCATGATTCTCTTTAGCTTCGAATATTAGCCAAATCCACTCTTAATTTATTGCTAATTAATTGAAGTACGTCCTTTGCAATTAAGAATTAAAATGGTCCTTTCCACATCATGTTCTCTATATCGAATTGATTAATCCATACAATCACAAAACTTAAATTCAATTAGAAGCTCCATCACTAATGAATAATTAATTCACCATAACACTGACAAAATGTTTTATAACAGTTGCTAGACGCTAAGCTGTTAATCCTCCGTTGTAACATATAATTTAGCAGACTGGAGCGATACATTTGAATGCAGGCGAAAGGAATCACCATGATCATAAGCAAAGGAAGTGAGAGTAAAATTTGAAACTAGAGGGGAACTCAGTAGAGCACAGACCTCCACTGCAGCAGTTTATTTCTCGACCATGACCTTAACCTTTGACATTAACATGTATAAATTGGCGTGGATTTTCATACACTCAAATATGAATCAAGTTTGAAATCTCTGTGACAACGATATCCAAACTTATGGCTGATTACGTGAATTGGACATTTTGCTTGACCGTGACCTGCCTCTTTGACCTTGACCTTCAAACATTTAATCATTTCCAGCTTTTACATAATAGTTAATCCTTGCAAGATTCATTACTCTACGATTAAAATTGTGGCCAGGAAGCAGTTCACAAACAAACACACAAACAGGGACAAAAAACCTAACCTCCTTCCAACTTCGTTGCCGGAAATACGTCGTAATGAGACTTAATATAAGAGAGAGAGAGAGAAAGAGAGAGAGAGAGAGAGAGAGAGAGAGAGAGAGAGAGAGAGAGAGAGAGCCTAAATTCTCAAGCTGGAAGAACACATAGCTACTTCATCTCCTACAGTTGTATGGTGGAGAGTATGAGTGCAAAAATAGAGCCTTCTATGAGATTGATTCACACATGTAAAAAGTGTTTGGAAAAGACCTGATTGCTGGATGATATGATTTCCAAAGAAGAAAACTATTTCTTACAGTATGTGTTAGCTCATGAGTGGATGGAATGAGGAGAGGATTGGCTGGATTATTCTCTTATCGACAACCTAATAGCCAGAAAATTATTCTCTTATTTACAACTTAATAGCCAGAAAATTATTCACTTACTTACAACTTAATAGCCAGAATATTATTCTCTTATTTACAACTTAATAGCCAGAAAATTATTCTCATATTTACAACTTAATAGCCAAAATATTATTTGCTTAATAACAACTCAATAGCCAAAAAATTATTCACGTATTAACAACTTAATAGCTATAAGATTATTATCTTTCAATACAACAGGATCTCATAACTATTATTGACGATTTAATAATCTATTCATTTCAATAATGTTATATCACTGATACAGTACAACAAAATTTATAATTTTTCTTTGTGTTAAGCATGAAAGTTATCTTATTAATTATTAAAAAATTATTGACATAAACCTTTTGAAAAAAAACATATACCAGAAAAATATCATTATTCTGTTCATATTAATGGTATATCACAGAAATTGAACAACAGAATATGAAAATTAATATCCAAAGCAAGAAATTTACTTTATAGATTATTAAAAAATATTTGACAAAAAACGTTTTAAACAATTATATAACCTAAAAATATTCCTTTCATGAAAAATGTGTGCACAAAATCGTGCAAAATCGTAGAAATAAAGGACGATTTCCCATTACATTTCAGCAATTAAATTCTACTCTGATATCTTAGATATAAAAAGGTGCTGTATTGCCAATTAACCTTCCATTTCTAATATGAATTCTGAGCGTCAGAATTATCTCTCAATTTAGGAGTTATCACTTTGAATCAGGTATATTAATATATGAGAGAGAGAGAGAGAGAGAGAGAGAGAGAGAGAGAGATGGGGGGGGGTTTAATCTAGTCCATTATATAAAATACTTTCTGAGAGAGAGAGAGAGAGAGAGAGAGAGAGAGAGAGAGAGGTTTAATTTGTTCCACTATATGAAATACTTTCTTAACAGAGAGAGAGAGAGAGAGAGAGAGAGAGAGAGAGAAAGTTTAATCTGCTCCATTATATAAAATACTCTCTTAACTCTAAGAGAGAGAGAGAGAGAGAGAGAGAGAGAGAGAGAAGCTTAATCTGTTCCATTATATAAAATACTCTCCTAAGAGAGAGAGAGAGAGAGAGAGAGAGAGAGAGAGAGAGAAAAGTTTATATAAAATCCTATCTTAATTTTGCTTTTATAGTAATGCTGAGAATTAATTACATTTGATGATTTAACTTAAATTGTAAGTTTTTACTTAAATATTTAATCTCCTTTGGGAATTTAATTTGGATTTCTCGATCTTTACTCTTCCTCGTAGGCTGTTACAGTATATTCTTATTTTCCTTATTATTATCATTATTACTTGCTAAGCTAGAACCCTAGATGGAAAAGCAGGATGCTATAAGCCTAGGGGCTCCAACAGGGAAACTAGCCCAGTGAGGAACGGAAAAAAAGGAAAATAAAATAATTTAAGAACAGTAACACAATCAAAATAAATATCTCCTATATAAACTATAAAAGTTTTCACAAAACAAGAGGAAGGGAAATTGTACTCTCAAGCAAGAGAACTCGAATCCAAGACAGTGGAAGACCATGGTACAGAGGCTATGGCACTACCCAGGACTAAAGAACAATAGTTTGATTTTGGAGTGCCCTCCTCCTAGAAGAGTTGCTTACCATAGCTAAAGAGTCTCTTCTACCCTTACCAAGAGGAAAGTAGCCACTGAACAATTACAGTGCAGAAAGATTAACTTTAGATAAATAACAATGTTACAAAGGA
>NC_090732.1:10580590-10583090 GCF_036898095.1 Palaemon carinicauda
GATACTATTCTCGAAGAACCCCAAAAAGGAAAAATAGCCCGCTTATAAAGAAAATAAGGATATAAATAAATTACATGAGAAGTAATGAACAAAAATTATAAAATATTTTTAAGAACAGTAACAACAGTAGAAGGTTGGTCAAGGCACTAGCCACCCGTTGAGATACTACCGTTAGAGAGTTATGGGGTCTTTTGACTGCCCAGACAGTACTACATTGGATCCTTCTCTCTGGTTACGGTCCATTTTCCCTTTGCCTAAACACACACTGAATAGTCTGGCATATTCTTTACATATTCTCCTCTGTCCTCATACACCTGACAACACTGAGAATACCAAACAATTTTCCTCTTACTCCACTGTAATTGTTCAGTGGCTACTTTCCTCTTGGTAAGGGTAGAAGAGACTCTTTAGCTATAGTAAGCAGTTCTTCTAGAAGGACACTCCAAAATCAAACCATTGTTCTCTAATCTTGGGTACTGCCATGGCCTCTGTACCATGGTCTTTCACTGTCTTCGGTTATAGTTCTCTTGCTTGGGGGTACACTCAAGCACATTATTCTATCTCAATTCTCTTCCTCTTGTTTTGTTAAAGTTTTTATAGTTTATAGAGGAGATATTTATTTTAATGTTTTTACTTTTCTTAAACATTTGTTTTTTCCTGTTTTCCTTTCCTCACTGGGCTATTTTCCCTGTTGGAGCCCCTGAGCTTATATCATCCTCCTTTTCCAACTAGGGTTGTAGCTTAGCAAGTAGTAATAATAATAATAATAATAATAATAATAATAATAACAGATATGTCACATCTAAACTAATAAAAGATAATTTTGTCAGCCTATTCAACATAAAAATATTCGCTACAAGTCTGATCTTCTGAAGTCAACCGAATCAACTGCATGTGAATGAAGATTTATGTTCATTTCCTGTTTGGGGATGTGTGTCACATGCAAGGAGAGAGAGAGAGAGAGAGAGAGAGAGAGAGAGAGAGAGAGAGAGAGAGAGAGAGAGAGAGAGAGAGAGCTCGAAGGATAAAGTATTATTTATAACAACCTGGTTCTCTCAGGTGTCAGAATCACTTATGGTCTTAGTAATTTTCAGCCTTGTTGGTGGAATATTTTGCATTCCTAGACCTTACATAGTTTAAAGTTTGAGTCTTCTTGCTTGAAGGCAGACTTTGATGTATTTTTCTCCAGCTTCGCTATAAAGTTTTAGAGAATTTATTTTTTTTTTGCTTGCTTCCTGTTAAGTTACGAACTATTTGCATATTTATATCATGAATTTCGCATACTTTCTTTTCTATTACTTTTTCCTATTCTCCCAGCTGTTTCTAGACCACTGCAAGACAAAGCCCTCAGACGAGTCAATTTCAGTCTGAGGTTTGGACAGTTTTCATCACCGTGCTGGTCAATTGTGAATTGGTGATGGTAGGAGACTTTTGTCTGATTGCTCACAACAAACCAACCTAGTATGGTGGACTTGACTAGTACAGTTTTGTTGATCATAGCCATATGCAAATTCATTCATCACGTTGAGGTATCACCACTAAGAAAGAGGTATATATATATATATATATATATATATATATATATATATATATATATATATATATATATATATATATATATATATATATTATAACTTGTTCTATGTCAGGTAATATCAAAAGGCATTTCTGTCGGGTAAAACAGCATTAGATGGTCGCCTCTTGGGGGATCTCTTAATAATGGTTAGACCTACCACTGGCCAGGATTTAGTCAAAATCGGCTGGTCAGAGAAGAGTAAAATAATCTGTGTTGAGTCCTTTTTAATTGCCTGTGCCTAAGGAAATTACATGGTCTTTGGAATTAGAATTTAATGAAAGATTAAAAAAAAATAGCTCGGTTAAATAAAATTTGGAAATCAAATCACCTGAAATTACATATAAAAATGAGACTATATATTAGTTTAGAGAGGTCGGTGGTACTGTATGCACATCAGACATGGTATGATAATGAAACAATATCCAACAGATTTTGCAGATTTGAAAACAAAGCCCTAACAAGGATATTGGGAGTTGAATGGCAGGACAGGATTAGAAATGAAACTATAAGAGATATTACCCGAGTGCTTATATGTGGATAAGATCATGGTGAGGGGTATATGGAAATGGTTTGGACATACTCTTCGCACTCCCCAAGAGAGATTAGTTCACCAAACTTTCAATTGGGCTTCACAAGGCACAAGAAGAATTGGAAGACCCAGGCCTACATGGCTGAAGACTATGAAGCGTGAAGTAAATAATGAATGGACAAGTATTGATTTAAAAGCTCAAGATAGTGACGACTGGCGAAATCTAACAGAGGACCCTTGCGTCAATAGCCACAGGAGATGATGATGATGATGATGATGATACCAAAGGTCATAATTTAAACCTAAACCCTGGTCCTTTTATCCTATAATATCCTTTAAAAACTGACTTATCTGAAATTATCAATAACCTGACAGCCGAGGGATCCTATTTTCCT
>NC_090732.1:10585590-10595590 GCF_036898095.1 Palaemon carinicauda
AAAGGATCAAAGCACGTTTTTGAGGAAGTTTCAGTGTATGAGAAAGCAAATATCACAGTACTAGCAAATGTATGTGCAAATGGTTCAGTACCACCACCAATGATAACATATCCAAGAAAGAGAATTAACATTATGCTTGCTGAAAAATTCCCAGAGGAGTATGATTTCACAGTAGGGAAGAGTGAAAAAGGCTTTATCCCTTTGAAACTCTGTATGAGTACCTTTGTAATGATTTTAGTGATTGGTTGATCCAAAAGAATATTCAACGGTCAGTGATAGTTTTCACAGATTGGCATGAAACAAGGAATAATTATATTAGGGTAAGGCAATTTTGGACAGAGGCAATTTTGGACAAGTAAGGCAAATATTGGACAGATACAATATCTCTAAAATTATTTATAATTTTCGAAAACTATAATGCTATTAGAAATTGCCCAACCTTCTACTTTATAAATATTAGTATGTCTGGTTTTTAAAAGGTATTAAGTACCCCTACATAAATTGTTGAATATGGGTGTCCAATAATTGCCTCACCTTCATTTTAGGGTTTATCAGAAATAATACATTAAATTATTTTTTCTAAAAACAAATTAGTGGATGATGCTAAAGGAAGGTTTAAAATAAAAAATTAATGAAAACATATGGAATATCTAGTGTCCAATTTTGCCTCGCCTTGAAAAATGGTAAGGCAATTTTGGACACTTAATTTAAAAAAAAAAAAAACATCAATTTATAATGTTGTTATTAAGTAATAGATTTTGTAAACTATCTATCTATCTATCTATCTATCTATATATATATATACATATATATATATATATATTCATAATAATTTCAACTAGAAACATAGATAAAGAATAGCTCTTTGAAAATATTTTCTATCATTTATTTCAATAGAAAATCATGTTGATTTATAAGAAAATAAAAAAGAAAAAGTTTTCTTTTCATAGAAAATAATAATCAAACCTATTACTAATGAGAAAATAGGGACAAGTACAAAATTGGAAATAAAGGTGAACAATTCAATATATACTATAGCCATATACGTGACAATTTAAATGCTTGAATATATGACGGGTCTATTTAATTCAACCGAATGCTCAAAAAACAGCTTCAGTTCTTTTAAATATGGCACTAAACATTCTCTTTGAGGCATGGGTTCCATAAATAAAGGACTATTAATTCCATCTGTAATTTGAAAAAGGTATGTATCCGTTTGGTGCTCTGGATACTCCTCTACTTCTAATGTCCGGCAGTTGATCTTACTGGAATTAGTATGGACCGGCAGGGGTCACTTGCCTTATTTAGATAAGCGCTGCGCATCGCTAAGATACTGGCTATTCTTTGATGAATTTAGCCTATGAATCCTCTATGAATTTAGTCAGTCTAAGGAAAGTGAAAATGAAAGAATTGCCCCCAGTCCCGGCCGTAGTGGGTTGCTAAGAAACTCCCGGTTCGTAAATACTAAAGAAAAATTGAAAATTGGTAATTGAAATGTTAGAACCATGAATCAAACTGGGAAGTTACAGCTAGTAGAGAATGAATTTATGAAATATAGTTTGGATATCTTTGCCCTAAGGAACAGATGGAGTTAGAAGAGAAGAGGTAGGAATAATGATGATGATAACAAGAGGAGAAAAGGCATTAACCAAATAGAGAGCTGCAGGTAGCAGATTGTTGCTTACAAAAATTATTATTATTATTATTATTATTATTATCATTATTATTATTATTATTATTATTATTATTATTATTATTATTATTATCATTATTATTATTATTATCATTATTATTATTAGGCCTATAGAAACCAGAGAAAAAGAGAATTTTTAGCGAGTTCTAAATGGCTTCGGAAGAAAATCGTGATTCTCCAAATGGATTCAGAAGAAATTACCATAGACTTAGCGACTTAGCATGGAATTCTGAACGACTTCGAAAGAAAACCCTGAATCTCCAAATGTCTTCAGAAGAAATAGCCGTAGACTTAGCATAGAGTTCTGAATGTGCCCAGAACGGAATCTTCACAGAGCTGTAAATCAAAATCAAATCACGAAATTTATCATCATCATCATCATAATTTTTCGCGAGTCCTAAACGGCTTCGGGAGAAAATCTTCGTGCATCTCCAAAAGGATTCAGAAGGAATTTCCATAGACTTAGCATGGAATTCTGAATGATTCCAGAAATCTCTGAACGATTTCGGAAGAAAATCTTCCTGAATCTCCTCTCCAAATGACTTCAGACGAAATAGCCGTACACTTAGCATAGAGTTCTGAATGACTCCAGAACGGAATCTTCCCGGAGCAGTTCTGAACGGCTCCGCCCCGGATTCCAAAAGACTTCTGAAGACCTGACCTCTCTTTTTTCTTTCTTTTTTAAACATACCTTGCAACACCTCACGATCTGTATGTACTGTAGCTATGGAAGTTTACGCAGTGAACATTGGGAGGAGGATTTCACTTTACTCACAGAGCTCGCGTTCTGGCGGAACAGGTAACTGACTGTGAGAATTTTGTTACAGCTACAGGATGAACTGGAGGCTATTTGGAACACCTTCATCTACAGATAGTTTGGATAGGTGCCGACGAAGTTGGCTAGCTAAGATCATAATGTAAGCGCCTTGAAGGATAATTTGCTTGTAGTTTAGCGACGATGTCATATAATTGGATTGCATTGGTGCAAAGCGGTGAGCGACGTGTGTTTCTTCAAAATTCGGCACTGAAGATAGAACATATCAGGATGGCATTGGTAAATATATTGTGTTGCTCTTCGTTGACTTTAGTAAGAAGGCGTATAGCGTATGCCGAGAAATCAATGGCATCCATGTCTTTACCCATCGCCCTTATAAGTAAAGACATGAAAGCCATCGATTTCTCCGAGGAATCTGACGAACCGAGGACAAACAACACTGAAATGTCTCTTGAAATCTCGAAGGAGACTGGCGAACAAAGCAAAGAAGATCTCGAAAAACTATAAAAGAAGAGAATAGAGAAGGAAAGCCTTTATATGTAGAAGTATAAAAAATAGCCTTTAATTATAGAGGTATGTCAACTAAAAACTGAGGTCAAATAGCCTCTACTATTAGCGGTTAGTCACCTTAAAACAGAGGTCTCAATGAGCCTCTAGTTCTAGAAATAAAGCACCCAAAAATAGCTTTTAATGTTAGAGGTAAGGGGATTAAAATAAAGGTCAAATAAACTCTAATGCTAGAGTATAGCACCTCAAAATAGAGGTCAAAGAGCATCTAATGTTAAAAGTAAGGAGCCTAAAAAATAGAGGTCAAAGACCCTCTAATGCTAAAAGTAAGAAGCCTCAAAATAGAGGTCAAAGAACTTCTAATACTAAAAGTAAGGAGCCTCAAAACAGAGGTCAAAGACCCTCTAATGCTAAACGTAAGAAGCCTCAAAATAGAGGTCAAAGAGCCTCTAATGCTAAAAGTAAGGAGCCTCAAAATTGAGGTCAAACAGCCTCTAATGCTAAAAGTAAGGAGCCTCAAAATAGAGGTCAAAGACCCTCTAATGCTAAACGTAAGAAGCCTCAAAATATAGGTCAAAGAGCCTCTAATTCTTAAAGTATGGAGCCTAAAAATAGAGGTGAAAGAGCCTCTAATGCTAAAAGTAAGGAGCCTAGAAATAGAGGTCAAAGAGCCTCTAACGCTAAAAGTAAGGAGCCTCAAAATAGAGGTCAAACAGCCTCTAATGCTAAAAGTAAGGAGCCTCAAAATAGAGGTCAAACAGCCTCTAATGCTAGAAGTAAGGAGCCTCAAAATAGAGGTCAAAGACCCTCTAATGCTAAAAGTAAGGAGCCTCAAAATAGAGGTCAAACAGCCTCTAATGCTAAAAGTAAGGAGCCTCAAAATAGAAGTCAAACAGCCTCTAATGCTAAAAGTAAGGAGCCTCAAAATAGAGGTCAAAGAGCCTCTAATGCTAAACGTAAGAAGCCTCAAAATATAGGTCGAAGAGCCTCTAATACTTAAAGTATGGAGCCTCAAAATAGAGTCAAAGAGCCTCTAATGCTAAAAGTAAGGAGCCTCAAAATAGAGGTCAAAGAACCTCTGATGTTAAACGTAAGAAGCCTCAAAATAGAGGTCAAAGACCCTCTAATGCAAAAAGTAAGGAGCCTCAAAATAGAAGTCAAACAGCCTCTAATGCTAAAAGTAAGGAGCCTCAAAATAGAGGTCAAAGAGACTCTAATGCTAAAAGTGAGCAGTCTCAAAATAGAGGTCAAAGAGCCTCTAATACTAAAAGTAATGAGCCTCTAAATAGAGGTCAAAGGCCCTCTAATGCTAAACGTAAGGAGTCTCAAAATAGAGGTCAAAGACCCTCTAATGCTAAACGTAAGGAGCCTCAAAATGGAGATCAAAGACCCTCTAATGCTAAAAGTAAGGAGCCTCAAAATAGAGGTCAAAGAGACTCTAATGCTAAAAGTGAGCAGTCTCAAAATAGAGGTCAAAGATCCTCTAATGGTAAACGTAAGGAGCCTCAAAATTGAGGTCAAAGACCCTCTAATGCTCAAAGTAAGGAGCCTCAAAATAGAGTTCAAACAGCCTCTAATGCTAAAAGTAATGAGCCTCAAAATAAGAGGTCAAAGACCCTCTAATGCTAAAAGTAAGTAGCCTCAAAATAGAGGTCATAGAGACTCTATTGCTAAAAGTGAGCAGACTCAAAATAGAGGTCAAAGAGCCTCTAATGCTAAACATAAGGAGCCTCAAAATAGAGGTAAAAAACCCTCTAATGCTCAAAGTAAGGAGCCTCAAATTAGAGGTCAAAGAGCCTCTAATGCTAAAAGTAAGGAGCCTCAAAATGGAGGTCAAAGACCCTCTAATGCTAAAAGTAAGGAGCTTCAAAATAGAGGTCAAAGAGCCTCTAATGCTAGAGGTAAAGCACTTCAAATTATTAGAGATCAAAGAACATATAATGCTAAGATTATAGTACCTCAAAATAGAGGTCATAGAGCCCTTAATACTAAAGGTATGGCACCTCAAAATAGAGCTTAAATATCCTCTAATGTTGGAAGTATGGCACCTCAAAATAAAAGGTCAAAGAGCCTCTAATGCTAGAGGTAAGGTACCTCAAATTAGAGGCCAAATAGTCTGGCCTATTCCTTGTATATTCACCCTACGCATTGGTTTCCTACGCGCCAGCGCTTTTCTGCGCCTTCACCAAAAACTGTGCTTCAGCAGAAACTGAGCACAAGCAGCATCCTGTGCGCCAACGCTCCAGTACTCTCCTTCGCACTCGGGCGAGAGGCAAAAAGAATGAAAACTTTTTAACAGGTTAAAATTGCCACGTTCCCCTCCCCGCAAATGCATGACAGCATGCCCGCAGGGCAAAAAGGGAAGAGGCTTCACAGAAGGGTTCAAGATCCCAAAGATTCCATCTTACAAGGAGAATCAAATGATTCCCCAGAAAAAAGGAAAGATGAATACTGTGAAGAACTGCAGAGTATAATAGGTGAGAACCTAGAGAGATATGAAAATTGTGATTAATGACTTCAATGCTAAAGTTGGAAGGAATAATCAAGGGATAGAAAATGTGATGGGCGTTGAGGTTCTTGGCGAAGTTGCAAATGAAAATGGGGCACATTTTATAAGTTATTGTTCAACAAACAATCTTTTTACTGGAGGTACTCTTTTCCAGCACAAGGAGATCTACAAATATACAAGGACTTCACCATGTGGCAATTACAAATATCAAATAGATCACATAGCCATTGATAAAGAGAGAAGGAGGACTCTGGGAAATTAAGAAGCTATAGAGGTGCAGTTATTGGTAGTGATCACCAGCTCCTCATTGCCACAAAAATATTAAAACTGAAAGAACCCAACAGAAATGTAGATAGAATACCTAAGTTTGATACAACTAAGCTTCTAGAGGATGAGCACAGAAATCTTTGTAACTGAATGTAGGAATCGATTCACAGTCTTAAGAGACCATAAGAGACGAAGTTTTGGGACATGCAGTTACAAGGAGAAAACCATGGATATCAAATGATACTTGGGATACTATAAAAAGAAGACAAAGACAGAAATTCATTTCTTAAAGTTTTCGAGGAAGTAATGAAAATTACAAGGCAGAGCATGCCAAGTATTTCAGTATTGATAGTGAGGTCAAAAGAAATATCAGGAATGATTGGAGAGAATATTTAGACAGGAAAGCAGATGAGGCTGACAAAGCTATGAATTCAGGGAGTGGCTTTGTTGTAGGAATTGCTCTTGGAATTATTAATGAAATCTCTATGGGGAAAAAAGAAGCATATACCCATCAAAAAGAAAGATGGATCTGTTATAACAAAAGAACATGAAGAAAAGTAACGTTGGATTAAACACTTTAGTGAGGTCATGAATAGGAAATACGAAGGGAATAATTTGGTTGATATACCTGAAACTGATGAAGACCTTGATGTGCCCAAGAATGTATTAGGTGAGTTTGAAGTCGAAGCTATTCTTAAAAAAAAAAACTCAAAAGATGGAAAGCCCCTGTATACGAAGGAATAACTGCTGAGATGATATTGCCTGAAAATGAAGTGACTCCCAGATTACCTACAAGATTATTTTGTAGAATGTGGCGTGAAGAGGCAAAGCCTTATGTATGGGAGCTAGGAGTGCTGGTGAAAATGACAAAAAAATATCTGACTGATTGCAATCATTACAGAGGCATCACACTTACGTCAGCTGTCATGAAAATATATAGAATGCTCATTCTAAAGAGACAAGAGAGAAAGATTGATGAAAAGTTGAGAGATGAACAAGCAGGATTTAGAAAAGGTAGACGTTGTACTGACCATATTTTCATTTAAGACATGTGGTACAGCAATATGTAGAATATAGAATTCCACTTTTTATGGTATATGTGGGCTATGAAAAAGCTTTTGATTATGTGCTCTGGCAAATTTTGTGGAGAGTCCTGTGACATTATGGAGTTCCTCTCAAATATGTAAATTTAATTGTCTGTTCATAAGCATAGCAAATGGAAAGTTAATGTTAGTGGCGTCTTATCAAACGAATTTCCAGTAAAAAGTGGAGTACTCTAAGTGAATGTGTTGTTACCTATGTTGTTTATCCTCCTCATAGATTTTGTAATGCATAGATCGGTTGGGGATGGTGAAGGATTGGACTGGATTGGTAACAGAAAATTAGGAGACCTAGAGTATGCTGATGACGCTGTCCTAATTAGCAGAACACCACAGGGCTTGGAAAGCTTGCTTACCAGAATGCATGAAAAATCACATGAGGTTGGGCTAGAGATAAATAGAAGAAAGACAGATGATGAGAACGGAATATGCAATGGAAGATGAAATATCTTTGGAAGGATTAATGAGGTAGAATCATTTAAATATACAGGAACGATGATATCTAATATAGGAGCTTTAGAATTTGAGTTTAATGAAAGATTGAAAAAAACAAATCAGAGGATGGCTAGGTTAAGTCAAATTTGGAAATCAGGTCGCCTAAAATTACATATAATAATCAGGCTACATATCAGTTTAGTGATATCGGTGTTACTGTATGGTCGTGAATCTTGGTATATTAATGAAACTCATTTTGTAGATTTGAGAACAAAGCCCTCAGAAGAATATTGGGTGTTAAAGTTACCATGTTTTGGTCAATATTTTTGAAGGTTTCACCCCCTGAGTGTGAACAGCTTTAAGAGTGTCCCCAGTATTAAATAACTTTTTGAAAATCATATCATAACCATCAAGCTAGAAAGAAACTTTTTTCTTTTTTAATGTAACTCTCAGGGTGTCACTCACTTTTAGGGTGTCACCTTGGGCAGACACCCCTTTTAATGCACCCCTCATGTCTTATTTTGAATTTTTATAATTACATATATGCATATTTATACATAAAAGTATATTTGTGTGCTCGAATACAAAGTTTGATTTACATATTCATATAGTAAGGCAAAATTGGACAGTTTTCAAAACCATGGTCAGGCAAAATTGGACAGATACAGATACAGACGTGTCCAAAATTGCCTCACTGTCCAAAATTGCCTCGCCTCTGAGATATTTTTTTCATTACTGTAATACGAGAATTTATAATTCTTTGATGATTATGAAACAAGCCATTTTTATAGATGAGACCTCCCTCTCTTGAAAACATGTTTGGTATTTGGTCATAAATTATTAATATAGATTTTGTACAAAGGTTACTAAAAAGGTGTCCAAAATTGCCTCACCCTACTATACTACTTAGCAAAATCCCTTAATGAATTGAACATCATTCTGTACGGTTTGCCTCCAAATACGACACATCTATTGCAGCCATATGTGGCTGTGTTTGGCCCCCTCAAAAAAGGATGGACAAGAGCTATGAAAGAGTGGGAAATGGAACATCAAGAGGAAATTCTGTCACACGAAAACTTTGCAGAGGTGTTTTTACCTACTTACAGGAAGTATGTTACAGAAGAAAATATCCTAGCTGGATTTAGGAAGTGTGGTATATATCCCTTTAACACTGATGCACCTGATTATTCAAAACTGAAGTCAGCAGCAGCACAAAAGGAGCATGAATCTACAATTTTTGAAGGAATCGATCAAGGGAGATTTAAGGACAGGTCAAACCAAACTATGCCCCCTTATCTTATTAACAGATCCTCTCAAACAGATTCTTTTTTTTTTCCCTTCAATCTCATGACAAGAGAACAAAGAAAAGAATTCTTCCCATATGAGGGGTCACTCTGTGATATGATCCTGGATAATGCAAGGTATGCTCCCTGGCGAAAAATTTACATGGAATCTACCATTACCAAACTCTAGGAAAACGTAACAGCTGATTTTACAAGCACGCCTATGAGGACTCCAAATGAGCCTATACCAGAGATCGAGTTGAGTCCCAGCCCAAGTACTTCCACATCATATAGTTATAGATCAGAGAACAACACACCAAAAACCAGCTCAATTAGTTGTGTAATGCTACGACACAAATTTTATCCTGAACGTAAGTCAGGCCGTGGACCAAAGTATGTCAAGACGATGCTCGGCAGGTGTTTTTCCCTTTCAAGTAAAAAGGTTATAAGGGAGTTGGAACTTCGTCAGAATGTACAACAGTCAAAAAAAAAAAAAAAAAAAAAAAAAAAAAAAAAAAAAAAAAAAAAAAAAAAAAAAAAAAAAAAAAAAAAAAAACTCCTAAACAGGAGAACTTTACAAAGAAAAGAACACATTTAGCCACTACAACTGAGCCTTCTACCGCCTCAGTAGCATCAGCAGCCTTTCCAGAGTCACAAACTCCTGCATCTCCAGAGCTTCTTCCTCCTGCATCTCCAGAGTTACAAGATACTTCTGATTCTGCTGATGAACACAGTAAGTACTGCCGGTTTTTATCAAACCAATCAACATGGATATCTTGATTGCCCATAAGTTTTAGAGTAATAACTTATCTACAACACATATTGTCTTCCCAATTTAAGTTCTAATGAAAAATTGTCAACTTGTGTGTCACATAATAAGCATGAATTTCTTTTTCCTCAATCCAGTGAGTGTTCTGTATAGCAGTATAGGAGAAAGTACTGATATAGGTTTAAGTGACTGTATTAAACTTCCCTTGGAGGAACCTGAAGTAGGGTCTTGGGTTGGAGTGAAAATACAAAAGTCCCAGGTATCATCCAAAGGGCGAATTACAACACCCTATGAGGTAAATGTGGCAAGGGTAAGTTACTGTAATCAGTGCAGGCCTTTTATGATTATAAAAATAACCTCATCATGCCACTGGGTAGAGTTCTAGGCTAAACTTTTCCTTTCTTTTCATATCTTCAGGTGAAAGATAAGGATGATGGAGGATTTGCAGTGTCCTTTCTCAAGGAGAAAGCTAAAGGATTTTACTTTACTCCTGAGGTAGAAGAATTGTCATACCTGGTGCACCCCCAAGGACTATAGTCAATTTCTTTTAGCGATGCAGATTTGCACCGACTCGCAGCGGTGCCTTTTTAGCTCGGAAAAGTTTCCTGATCGCTGATTGGATAGAATTATCTTGTCCAACCAATCAGCGATCAGGACTCTTT
>NC_090732.1:10598090-10605590 GCF_036898095.1 Palaemon carinicauda
TATATATATATATATATATATACAGTATATATATGTATATATATATATATATATATATATATATAGATATATATATATATATATATATATATATATATATATATATATATATATATATATATAGTGTATATAGAATAGTTCTGGGTTATCATTTCGTAAATATATTGATGTTGAAGATGAGATTGTTTCTTTATATGTGGCTACGCTTGGGCACACTATTCTATCTTAATTCTTTGCCTTTTGTTTTCTAAAAGTAAGTTTTTACAGTTTATATGTGAAAGATTTATTCTAATGCTGTTACTAGTCTTAAAATATTTCATTTTAATCGTTATTTACTTCTCTTGTAGTTTATTTCCTTTCCTCACTCGGCTATTTTCCTTGTTGAAGCCTGTGGGCTTGTAGCATCTTGTTTTTTCCAACTAAGGTTACAGCTTAACATGTAATAATAATAATAATAATAATAATAATAATAATAATAATAATAATAATAATAATGTGAAAATGGATGTAAAAGTCTATGTTAGGATGTAAGATTAGTAATTCAGATGTTGAAGAAAGGAAACATACGGTGTTATATGCAATTGCCAATACGATGATCAAATTGAGCTGAAGATAGCGTGTAACAATTTAAACAAGTGGAAAGGAGAAGTGAGGGAATGAAGGACCATCGAGTATAAGATTTTAAACACGTGGAAGAGAATAATTGAGAAGAATAAAAGTCGATCGAGTGTAATATTTTAATGAAGTGGAAAAGAATAAAAGAAGGAAATAAAAGACAAACGCGTATAAGATTTTAAATAGTGTAAAGGAATAATTGAGGAAAATAAAAGTAGATGGAGTGTAAGATTTTAAACAAGTGGAGGAAGAGAAAATTGAGGAAAATAAAAGACGATCGAGTGTTAGATTTTAAACAAGGGGGAGAAAAATTGAGGAACATAAAAGAGGATCGAGTATAAGATTTTAAACAAGGGGAAGAGAAAAATTGAGGAAAATAAAAGACGATCGAGTGTTAGATTTTAAACAAGGGGGAGAAAAATTGAGGAACATAAAAGAGGATCGAGTATAAGATTTTAAACAAGGGGAAGAGAAAAATTGAGGAAAATAAAAGACGATCGAGTATAAGATTTTAAACAAGGGGAAGAGAAAAATTTAGGAAAATAAAAGACGATCGAGTGTAAAATTTTAAACAAGGGGAAGAGAAAAAAAGAGGAAAATAAAAGACGATCGAGTGAAAGATTTTAAACAATGGGAAGAGAAAAAAAGAGGAAAATAAAAGACGATCGAGTGTAAGATTTTAAACAAGGGGAAGAGAAAAATTGAGGAAAATAAAAGAGGATCGAGTATAAGATTTTAAACAAGGGGAAGAGAAAATTGAGGAAAATAAAATAGGATCGAGCATTAGATTTTAAACAAGGGGAAGAGAAAAATTGAGGAAAATAAAATAGGATCGAGTATAAGATTTTAAATGAGGGGAAGAGAAAAATTGAGGAAAATAAAAGACGATCGAGTATAAGATTTTAAATAAGGGGAAGAGAAAAATTGAGGAAAATAAAAGACGATTGAGTGTAAGATTTTTAACAAGTGGAAGAGAAAAATTGAGGAAAATAAAAGAGGATCGAGTATAAGATTTTAAACAAGGGGAAGAGAAAAATTTAGGAAAATAAAAGACGATCGAGTACAAGATTTTAAACAAGGGGGAGAGAAAAATTGAGGAAAATAAAAGACGATCGAGTATAAGATTTTAAACAAGGGGAAGAGAAAAATTGAGGAAAATAAAAGACGATCGAGTATAAGATTTTAAACAAGGGGAAGAGAAAAATTGAGGAAAATAAAAGACGATCGAGTATAAGATTTTAAACAAGGGGGAGAGAAAAATTGAAGAAAATAAAAGAGGATCGAGTATAAGATTTTAAACAGGGGGAAGAGAAAAATTGAGGAAAATAAAAGAGGATCGAGTATAAGATTTTAAACAAGGGGAAGAGAAAAATTGAGGAAAATAAAAGACGATCGAGTATAAGATTTTAAAAAAGGGGAAAAGAAAAATTGAGGAAAATAAAAGACGATCGAGTATAAGATTTTAAGTAAGGGGAAGAGAAAAATTGAGTAAAATAAAAGATGATCGAGTATAAGATTTTAAACAAGGGGAAGAGAAAAAAACAGGAAAATAAAAGACGATCGATTATAAGATTTTAAACAATGGGAAGAGAAAAATTGAGGAAAGTAAAAGACGATCGAGTATAAGATTTTAAACAAGGGGAAGAGAAAAACTGAGGAAAATAAAAGACGATCGAGTATAAGATTTTAAACAAGGGTAAGAGAAAAATTGAGGAAAATAAAAGACGATCGAGTATAAGATTTTAAACAAGGGGAGGAGAAAAATTGAGGAAAATAAAAGACGATTGAGTATAAGATTTTGAACAAGGGGAAGAGAAAAATTGAGGAAAATAAAAGACAATCGAGTATTAGATTTTAAAATAGGGAAGAGAAAAATTGAGGAAAATAAAAGACGATCGAGTATAAGATTTTAAACAAGGGGAAGAGAAAAATTGAGGAAAATAAAAGACGATCGAGTATAAGATTTTAAACAAGGGGAAGAAAAATTTGAGGAAAATAAAAGACGATCGAGTATAAGATTTTAAGTAAGGGGAAGAGAAAAATTGAGTAAAATAAAAGATGATCGAGTATAAGATTTTAAACAAGGGGAAGAGAAAAAAACAGGAAAATAAAAGACGATCGATTATAAGATTTTTAACAATGGGAAGAGAAAAATTGAGGAAAGTAAAAGACGATCGAGTATAAGATTTTAAACAAGGGGAAGAGAAAAACTGAGGAAAATAAAAGACGATCGAGTATAAGATTTTAAACAAGGGTAAGAGAAAAATTGAGGAAAATAAAAGACGATCGAGTATAAGATTTTAAACAAGGGGAGGAGAAAAATTGAGGAAAATAAAAGACGATTGAGTATAAGATTTTGAACAAGGGGAAGAGAAAAATTGAGGAAAATAAAAGACAATCGAGTATTAGATTTTAAAATAGGGAAGAGAAAAATTGAGGAAAATAAAAGACGATCGAGTATAAGATTTTAAACAAGGGGAAGAGAAAAATTGAGGAAAATAAAAGACGATCGAGTATAAGATTTTAAACAAGGGGAAGAGAAAATTTGAGGAAAATAAAAGACGATCGAGTATAAGATTTCAATCAAGTGGAAAAGAATAATTGAAGAAAATAAAAGACGATCGAGTATAAGATTTTAAACAAGGAGAAGAGAAAAATTGAGGAAAATAAAAGACGACCAAGTATAAGATTTTAAGTAAGTAGAAGAGAAAAATTGAGGAAAATAAAAGAGGATCGAGTATAAGATTTTAAACAAGGGGAAGAAAAATATTGAGGAAAATAAAAGACGATCGATTATAAGATTTTAAACAATGGGAAGAGAAAAATTGAGGAAAGTAAAAGACGATCGAGTATAAGATTTTAAACAAGGGGAAGAGAAAAACTGAGGAAAATAAAAGACGATCGAGTATAAGATTTTAAACAAGGGTAAGAGAAAAATTGAGGAAAATAAAAGACGATCGAGTATAAGATTTTAAACAAGGGGAAGAGAAAAATTGAGGAAAATAAAAGACGATCGAGTATTAGATTTTAAAATAGGGGAAGAGAAAATTGAGGAAAATAAAAGATGATCGAGTGTAAGATTTTAAACAAGGCAAGAGAAAAATTGAGGAAAATAAAAGACAATCGAGTATAAGATTTTAAATAAGGGGAAGAGAAAAATTTAGGAAAATAAAAGACGATCGAGTATAAGATTTTAAACAAGGCAAGAGAAAAATTGAGGAAAATAAAAGACAATCGAGTATGAGATTTGAAACAAGGGGAAGAGAAAATTTGAGGAAAATAAAAGACGACCGAGTAAAAGATTTCAATCAAGTGGAAAAGAATAATTGAAGAAAATAAAAGACGATCGATTATAAGATTTTAAACAAGGGGAAGAGAAAAATTGAGGAAAATGAAAGACGACCGAGTATAAGATTTTAAGTAAGGGGAAGAGAAAAATTGAGGAAAATAAAAGACGATCGAGTATAAGATTTCAATCAAGTGGAAAAGAATAATTGAAGAAAATAAGACGATCTTGTATAGGATTTTAAATAAGTGAAAGGGAATAAGAGAGGAGGATAAAAGATCCTCTTTATGGAAGTAAAAGTAATTGATTTGACTGCAATCTTCCAATTGGCATAATGTCATCCAGTAGTTGTATCATTTTGATTAAGAAAGAAACACTTACGGGGTCTTAATTAGGATATGATGTGTAGATTAAGCGTTTATTGCAAAACGGTTAGGTGGGAAATTCGAGAGTGAATAGAAAAAGATATAGGGGATGCTGATGACCCTTGGAAAAAACCTTTGGATTATTTTATAACGTTGATATAATGAAGACCGAACTAACATGAAGAAGATAAAGAGGTTGTTTAAGATATTTAGTGTTGAAATTATGAAATATTCTCAATTTGATTGCACACCGATGTTTTGAAAAATATGATATACAAAGGATCATTATTTTCTGAAGCATGAAATTCATTACAATTATAAAGCAAAAAAAAAAATTTGCAAATACTACAAATATTTTCTCATGATTTAAATGTCATGCATGAAAAAGGTCAGGGGCCATGCATTCCAGTTTGTTTTTTTTTTTTTGGGGGGGGGAGAAATATTCTCGTGAACTGTCTGGAATTTTGGTCTTTTAAACGAATATCCACTTTTCCATTTGTAATTGTGTATGAATCATCATATTTTACATAGGAGGCTTTGTAATTATATCACCTTTCATAAGCCCTTGATAGTTTAGTGAAGAAAGCTAAAATTTTAATCTAAAACGCACGTTTTATTGTTCGCCAGGATATGTATGTATATACAGTATATATATGTGTATATATATATATATATATATATATATATATATATATATATGTATTTATATACATATATATATATATATATATATATTATATACATACATATATATTATATATATACATATATATTATATATTTTATATATATATATATATATATATATATATATATATATATATATATGTGTGTGTGTGTGTGTGTATGTGTGCATGCGTGCATGAATAATTCTGAATAGTAGTTCATTAGGATTGTCATGTTAGCTCTTTGTACTAAATTTAATAGCAATAAAACACAGCACCACCATTTTCTACGATATAAGTTAAATATACAAACGCCTATCTATGCCTTACCTTCTTATATTTATCAGTATTTATGACGCAGTAAACATGAATTGCAGTTTATCCTAAGATCATTACTTAAAATACGTACAAGGATATACATTATATAACTATTAAGAATTCATTTTACAGAAAATTGTCCGAAAGAGTAAAAAAGGCATCTTATATAATGAGCATTGTGTTGAATGTAATATTTCTTTGAAATGCTTATCATTAGTATTAATATTAGTAATAGCATTAGTATTGTTATTGTTATTATTATTTTTGTTTCTTTCTTATTGTTGTTGTTGTTGTTGTTGTTGTTGTTGATGTTGTTGTTGTTGTTGTTGTCTAAGTTACAACCCTAGTTAGAAAAGCAGGATTCCTTTTATATAATCAGCATTACATGAAATGAGTATTTTGATATTGAAAATTCATAAGAAATAAAAGATAGTTTTGCCTGACATTTAATTAGGAAGTTTGAGAAGCGACTGTCATTTTTTTTTTTTTCAATTAAACAGGAAGCTCCAAGGACTTAATTTAGGCTTACAAGCCTTTATTGGAAAATTATTGTTCGGTTATTCCATGGCAGCGTCGAAATTACTAATTAATAATTACTAATTAGGTTGCTTCAAGAAAAACTGTTTATGAGAAGCAGCAATTATTAGTTAGAAGAGTTTGTATAGGAAAGATATATTTTAATGTTACTGTACTTAAAATATTTTATTCTAATTGCTCATTATTTCTTGTGTACGGTAGTTTGTTTATCTCCTAATTATTTCCTCACTGGGCTATTTTTCCCTGTTGGAGACCTTGGGCTCGTAGCATCTTGCTTTTCTAACTGGGGTTGTAGCTTAGATGATGATGATTATAATAATAAAAATAAAAATAATAACAATAATAATAATAAAAACAACAAAAACAGCAAACACCACAACTGCAAATAATAATAATAATAATAATAATAATAATAATAATAATAATAATAATAATAATGATAATAATAAAGATAACAATAATAATAATAATAATAATAATAATAATAATAATAATAATAATAATATGTACGTTCCAAGAATTTACATGAAAGATTATATTCGAAAGTTTTAAATAGTGAAATCAAACTCGAATATTTTCTTCTAATCCTTAAATATTAAGCGAAATATGCTATAATCAATTCAAACTTGCCAAATGTGATAAATCTTCAATAAAATTGTCCATTTGAAAGCTTTAATTTCATAATCGTTATAAGAAATTAGTAGCTTATATTCTGGTTTATCCCCATAGTTAACTACACACTATATCAGCTCCTTTCTCTTTGCTCCTAGAAGAAAGATATCTATATTGCAACTACAAACTGGAAAATCTAATTCAGATATAGAAGTTTCCCCTTAAAAATTTCACCTAATTCATTTCTAAGAAGCAAATCCAAAACCTAACTCTTGAGAGAGAGAGAGAGAGAGAGAGAGAGAGAGAGAGAGAGAGAGAGAGAGAGAGAGAGAGGGAGAGAGAGGAAAGATCAAGGTAAATCAGATTCTTATGGTAAAGCTCGGTAAATCCAAACCGACCATCGCATCTCCAAGGGAACGTTCGCTCTCGTTTCATCCTCAGCTCCAATTTACGACCGATATATTTCGGAGTTATATGAGAAGCTCTCAGAATTAAACTAACAATGAAGGACAACAGATATAAATAGAATATAATCGAGATTCTATCACGGAAATTGTTTTTCATATCGAAGTATTTTTATTAAATATCACAGGATCCTTCAAGCTAGAAAATACTACACAAAGGGTTCGTATCCAATAAAAAAATTTATACAATACCCAGAGAGATAAAAAAATAACAGCAAACAAAGATATCGCCCGAAGGACCATTTTAAAAGTGATCGAATGAAAACAGTTATGAAAAAGCCATCAATTGTGGTCAAGAACGAAATTATTTGGAAAAAAAAACTGAATTTTTTAAATTTTCAAATATCTCATTCTTTTGTCTTTCAGCTACCTTGGGGCAGAGTTCTCTTGCTTGAGGGTGCAGTCGGGACAACTATTCTATCTTATTCCTCTTCCTCTTGTTTCTTTTTTTTTTTTTTTTGAAGTTTTTATAGTTTATATATGATATATTCATTCTAGGTTTGTTACCGTTCTTAGAATATTCTATTCTAATTGTTAGTTGCATCTGTAATTTCCTTATTTCTTTTCCTCACTGGTTATTTTTCCTGGTTGGAGCCCTCGGGCTTATAGCATTCTGCCTTTCCAACTAGGGTTGTAGCT
>NC_090732.1:10610590-10615590 GCF_036898095.1 Palaemon carinicauda
GAAGGTACCTTGGGTTGTTTGCTTTGAGAGGGGGGGGGGGGGGGGCAGTTGATGCTCGGTAAAACTACCTTTGGACTTCATGTGCATAACGTCGCTAAGCGTACACAAATTATCTTTCCTCGCTGGGCTATTTTCCCTGTTGGAGCCCCCCGGGCTTATAGCATCCTGCTTTTCCAACTAGGGTTGTAGCTAGTAGTAATAATAATAATGATAATAATAATAATAATAAATACAATTATAATAATAATAATAAGAAGAAGAAGAAGAAGAAGAAGAAGAAGAAGAAGAAGAAGAAGAAGAAGAAGAAGAAGAAGAAGAAGAAGAAGAAACGTAGTTTAGAACGTGATAATTGTGAATTATACTCTTGTAATTATGGTATTATTATTATTATTATTATTATTATTATTATTATTATTATTATTTGCTAAGCTACAGCCCTAGTTTGAAAGGCAGGATGCTATAAGGCCAGGGGCTCCAAGAGGGAATATAGCCCAGTGAGAAAAGAAATCTAGGAAAAAATAAATATTTCAAGAACAGTAGCAACATTGAAATATAAATATAAACTTTAAAAACTTTAACAAAACAAGAGGAAGACAAATAAGATAGAATAGTGTGCCCAAGTGTACCCTCAAGCAAAAGAACTCTTAACACAAGATAGTGGAAGACCATGGTACAGAGGCTATGGCGCTACCCAAGACTAAAGAACAATAGTTTGATTTTGGAGTGTCCTCCTCCTAGAAGAGCTGCTTACCATAGTTAAAGAGTCTCTTCTACCCTTACCAAGAGGAAAACGGCCACTGAAGAATTCATTACATTAGTTAAGGCCTTTGGAGAAAAAAAAAATAATGATAATAATAATAATAATAATAATAATAATAATAATAATAATAATGATAATAATAATAAACGTAGTTTGAAACATGATCATGTGCATTATACTTCCTGGCATTTACGGACTGTAACGCATAGATAATTAGCAAAAAAAAAAAAAAAGAAAAAAAAAATACTTTTACGGTATCCAGGTACGGTTATAGCTAAGATCCCAACTAATGTATGTACTCTATGAAAAATGGTTTATCTTTCAAACTGGCTTAAAAAGGGTTTCAGGTAGGCTAGCCAAGACCATAACTGTCAAAGCTATGTACAATATAACGTTTTATACCTTTACTGTCTCAATAATCAATTTTACTAGTTTATATATATATATATACATATATATATATATATATATATATATATATATATATATATATATATATATATATATATATATATGTGTGTGTGTGTGTGTGTGTGCACAAATATTATTATTATTATTATTATTATTATTATTATTATTATTAATCATTATTATTATTATTATTATTATTATTATTATTATTATTATTATTATTATTATTATTATTTTTAGCTAAGCTACTGTATAACCTTAGTTGAATAAGCAAGATATTATTCTCCAAGACCCCCAAAAAGGAAAAATAGCCCGCTTTTAAAGAAAATAAGGATATAAATAAATTACACGAGAAGTAATGAACAAAAAATATGAAATATCTTTAAGAACAGTAACAACAGTAGTAGGTTGGTCAGGGCACTAGCCACCCGTTGAGATACTACCGCTAGAGAGTTATGGGGTCTTTTGACTGCCCAGACAGTACTACATTGGATCCTTCTCTCTGGTTACGGTCCATTTTCCATTGCCTACACACACACTGAATAGTCTGGCCTATTCTTTACATATTCTCCTCTGTCCTCATACACCTGACAACACTGAGAATACCAAACAATTTCTTCTTACTCCACTGTAATTGTTCAGTGGCTACTTTCCTCTTGGTAAGGGTAGAAGAGACTCTTTAGCTATAGTAAGCAGTTCTTCTAGAAGGACACTCCAAAATCAAACCACTGTTCTCTAATCTTGGGTACTGCCATGGCCTCTGTACCATGGTCTTTCACTGTCTTCGGTTATAGTTCTCTTGCTTGGGGGTACACTCAAGCACATTATTCTATCTCAATTCTCTTCCTCTTGTTTTGTTAAAGTTTTTATAGTTTATAGAGGAGAAATTTATTCTAATGTTGTTACTTTACTTGAATATTTTTTTCCTTTTTTCCTTTCCTCACGGGGCTATTTTCTCTGTTGGAGCCCCTGAGCTTATATTATCCCCCTTTTCCAACTAGGGTTGTAGCTTAGCAAGTAATAATAATAATAATAATAATAAAATAATAATAATAACAATAATAATAATAATAACAGATATGTCACATATAAACTAATCAAAGATACTTTTGTCAGCCTATCCAACATAAAAATATTCGCTGCAAGTCTGATCTTCTGAAGTCCACCGAATCAACTGCATGTGAATGAAGATTCATGTTCATTTCCTGTTTGGGGATGTGTGTCACATGCAAGGAGAGAGAGAGAGAGAGAGAGAGAGAGAGAGAGAGAGAGAGAGCTCGAAGGCTAAAGTATTATTTATAACAACCTGGTTTTCTCAGGTGTCAGAATCACTTATGGTCTCAGTAATTTTGAGCCTTGCTGGTGGAATATTTTGCATTCCTAGACCTTACATAGTTTAAAGTTTGAGTCTTCTTGCTTGAAGGCAGGCTTTGATGTATTTTTCTCCAGCTTCGCTATAAAGTTTTAGAGAATTTTTTTTTTTTTTTTGCTTACTTCCTGTTTAGTTACGAACTATTTGCATATTCAAGTCATGAATTTCGCATACTTTCTTTTCCATTACTTTTTCCTATTTTCCCAGCTGTTTCTAGACCAGTGCAGAACAAAGACCTTAAACAGGTTTATTCCTCTCTGAGGTCTGGCAAGTTTTCATCTTTCATTAAATTCTGATTCCAAAGAACATGTAATTTCCTTAGGCAATTAAAAAGGATTCAACACGGATTAGTTTACTCGTCTCTGACCAGCCGATTTTGACTAAATCCTAGCCAGCGATAGGCCAAACCATTATTAAGAGGTCCCCCTAGAGACGGCCAACTTATGCTGTTTTATCCTGATAAAAATGTCTTCTGATATTATCTGTCGGGATAAAATAGCATAAGATGGCTATCTCTAGGGGAGGTCCCCCTAGAGACAGCCATCTTATGCTGTTTTATCCAGACAAAAATGTCTTCTGATATTATCTGTCGGGATAAAACAGCATAAGAGGGTCGTCTCTAGGGGGACGTCTTAATAATGGTTTGGCCTATCGCTGGCTAGGATTTAGTCAAAATCGGCTGGTCAGAGACGAGTAAACTAATCCGTGTTGAATCCTTTTTAATTGCCTAAGGAAATTACATGTTCTTTGGAATCAGAATTTAATGAAAGATTAAAAAAACAGTCAATAGATCGGTTAAGTAAAAATTGGAAAGCAAATCGCCTGAAATCATAAATAAGAGTCAGACTATATATCAGTTTAGTGAGGTCGGTGGTACTGTATGGACATCAGTCATAGTACGATAATGAAACAATATCCAACAGATTTTGTAGATTAAAGAACAAAGCCCTCAGAAGAATATTGAGAGTTACATGGCAGGACAGAATTAGAAAGGAAATTATAAGAGTTATTACTCGAATGCTATATGTGGGTGAGATCATAGTGAGGAATATATGGAGATGGTTTGGGCATGCTCTTCGGGCTCCCCAAGAGAGATTAGTTAACCAAACTTTCAATTGGGCTCCACTAGGCAAAAGAAGAATTGGAAGACCGAGGCCTACATGGCTGAAGACTATGAAGCGTGAAGTAGATGATGAATGGACAAGTATTGATTTAAAAGCTCAAAATAGAGACAACTGAGGAAATCTAACAGAGGACCTTTGCGTCAATAGGCACAGGAGGAGATGATGATGATGATGAGGATGATGTAACAAAGGTCACAATTTAAATCTAAGCCCTAGTCCGTACATCCTTTATTATCCTTTAAAAACTGACTTATCTGGAATTATCAATAAGCTGACAGCCGAGGGATCCCATTTTCCTGTATAAATACGAGCTCTTTGTATATATCTATACTCATTGTGAGTCCGTCAATATCACTAATAGGACGAAAGTATTTCAATCAAGTCTTCTCATACAAAAATACACACACATTATATATATATATATATATATATATATATATATATATATATATATATATACTGTATGTATATATATATATATATATATATATATATATACTGTATATATATATACATATATATATATATATATATATATATATATATATATGAATATCTATGTATACATATATATATATATACATATATATATATATATATATATATATATATATATATATATATATTTATATGAATACATATATATATATATATACATACAGTATATATATATATATATATATATATATATATATATATATATATATATATATATATATATATATATATGAAACCAGCATATTAAGAATATATTATAATAAACATTATAACCAGCTAGCCGCATTGTTTGCAAAAGTGTAAAAGGGCCCTAAAGATATAAACAAAAAATGTAGAGAAAAACAAAAACAGCAACAACAACAACAAGCGAGATGGCCTTCGATAAAGGATAGGACTTTCGAAGGATAGAGAATTATGCATCAAGTAACTTAGAGTATTTCTCCTGCGAACAACTTTATTGTAGATAAGCCTCGACTGAGGAAAAATGCCAAAGGACTGAGATTGCTCGTCTAGATTCTTCTTGCTATAAACTAGAGCGAATGTGAAAACAGGAGCATAAACTTCCTTCCTCATTTGCTTATTTTATTTGAGGACGTTTTTGTACTTAGTATTGGCAAAATATAATTATTTATATGGTGAGTTCAATCTATGATTATCATTAAAATTATCATTAACATTATTATTACTAGATAAGTTACAACCCTAGTTGGAAGAGCAGGATGCTATAAGCCCAAAGGCTCTAACAGGAAAAAATAGCCCAGTAAGGAAAGATTTAAGTGTATTATCATAGTAAGATTATTGTATACACATATATATATACACTATATATATGTAT
>NC_090732.1:10623090-10630412 GCF_036898095.1 Palaemon carinicauda
ACGGTCCATTTTCCCATTGCCTACACACACACTGAATAGTCTGGCCTATTCTTTACATATTCTCCTCTGTCCTCATACACCTGACAACACTGAGAATACCAAACAATTTCTTCTTACTCCACTGTAATTGTTCAGTGGCTACTTTCCTCTTGGTAAGGGTAGAAGAGACTCTTTAGCTATAGTAAGCAGTTCTTCTAGAAGGACACTCCAAAATCAAACCACTGTTCTCTAATCTTGGGTACTGCCATGGCCTCTGTACCATGGTCTTTCACTGTCTTCGGTTATAGTTCTCTTGCTTGGGGGTACACTCAAGCACATTATTCTATCTCAATTCTCTTCCTCTTGTTTTGATAAAGTTTTTATAGTTTATAGAGGAGAAATTTATTCTAATGTTGTTACTCTACTTGAATATTTTTTTTCCTTTTTTCCTTTCCTCACGGGGCTATTTTATCTGTTGGAGCCCCTGAGCTTATAGCATCCTCCCTTTCCAACTAGGTTGTAGCTTAGCAAGTAATAATAATAATAATAATAATAATAATAATAATAATAATAATAATAACAACAACAGATATGTCACATATAAACTAAGAAAAGATACTTTTGTCAGCCTATTCAACATAAAAATATTCGCTGCAAGTCTGATCTTCTGAAGTCCACCGAATCAACTGCATGTGAATGAAGATTCATGTTCATTTCCTGTTTGGGGATGTGTGTCACATGCAAGGGGAGAGAGAGAGAGAGAGAGAGAGAGAGAGAGAGAGAGAGAGAGAGAGAGAGAAAGCTCGAAGGATAAAGTATTATTTATAACAACCTGGTTCTCTCAGGTGTCAGAATCATTTATGGTTCTAGTAATTTTGAGCCTTGCTGGTGGAATATTTTGCATTCCTAGACCTTACATAGTTTAAAGTTTGAGTCTTCTTGCTTGAAAGCAGACTTGGATGTATTTTTCTCCAGCTTCGCTATAAAGTTTCAGAGAATTTTTTTTGCTTGCTTCCTGTTTAGTTACGAACTATTTGCATATTTAAGTCATGAATTTCGCATACTTTCTTTTTCATTACTTTTTCCTATTCTCCCAGCTGTTTCTAGACCACTGCAGAACAAAGACCTTAAACAAGTTTATTCCTCTCTGAGGACTGGCAAGTTTTCATCTTTCATTAAATTCTAATTCCAAAGTCCATGTAATTTCCTTAGGCATAGGCAATTAAAAAGGATTCAACACAGATTAGTTTACTCGTCTCTGACCAGCCGATTTTGACAAAATCCTAGCCAGCGATAGGCCAAACCATTATTAAGAGGTCCCCCTAGACACGACCATCTTATGCTGTTTTATCCCGATAAAAACGTCTTCTGATATTATCTGTCGGGATAAAACAGCATAAGATGGCTGTCTCTAGGGGGACCTCTTAATAATGGTTTGGCCTATCGCTGGCTAGGATTTTGTCAAAATGGGCTGGTCAGTGATGAGTAAACTAATCTGTGTTGAATAATTTTTAATTGCCTCTGCCTAAGGAAATTACATGGTCTTTGGAATTAGAATTTAATGAAAGATTAAAAAAACAGTCAATAGATAGGTTAAGTAAAAATTGGAAAGCAAATCGCCTGAAATCATATATAAAAATCAGACTATATATCAGTTTAGTGAGATCGGTGGTACTGTATGGATATCAGTCATAGTACGATAATGAAACAATATCCAACAGATTTTGCAGATTTGAGAACAAAGCCCTCAGGAGAATATTGGGAGTTAAATGGCAGGACAGAATTAGAAAGGAAATTATAAGAGATATTACTCGAGTGCCATATGTGGGTGAGATCATAGTGAGAATATGACGATGGTTTGGGCATGCTCTTCGGGCTCCCCAAGAGAGATTAGCTCACCAAACTTTCAATTGGGCTCCACTAGGCAAAAGAAGAATTGGAAGACCGAGGCCTACATGACTGAAGACTATGAAGCGTGAAGTAGATGATGAATGGACAAGTATTGATTTAAAAGCTCAAGATAGTGACGACTGGCGAAATCTAACAAAGGACCCTTGCGTCAATAGCCACAGGAGATGATGATGATGATGATACATAAGGTCACGATTTAAACCTATTCCCTGGTCAGTTTATCCTATAATCTCCTTTAAAAACTGACTTATCTGAAATTATCAATATCCTGACAGCCGAGGGATCCCATTTTCCTGTATAAATACGAGCTCTTTGTATATATCTATACTCATTGTGAGTCCGTCGATATCACTAATAGGACGAAGGTATTCCAATCAAGTCTTCTCATACAAAAATACACACATTATATATATATATATATATATATATATATATATATATATATACATATATATATATATACATATATATATACTGTATGTATATATATATATATATATATATATATATATATATATATATATATACATATACTGTATGTATATATGTATATATATATGTATATATATATATATATATATATATATATATATACACATATATACATATATATATATGAATATCTATATATATACATGTATATATGAATACATAATATATATACATATATATATATACATACAGTATATATATATGAAACCAGCATATCAAGAATATATCAAAATAAAAATTATAACCAGCTAGCCACATTGTTTACAAAAGTGTAAAAGGGCCCTATAGAAGTAAACAACAAATGTAGATAAAAACAACGACAACAACAACAAGCGAGATGGCCTTCGATAAAGGATAGGACTTTCGAAGGATAGAGAATTATGCATCAAGTAACTTAGAGTATTTCTCCTGCGAACAACTTTATTGTAGATAAGCCTCGACTGAGGAAAAATGCGAAAGGACTGAGATTGCTCGTCTAGATTCATCTTGCTATAAACTAGAGCGAATGTGAAAACAGGAGCATAAACTTCCTTCCTCATTTGCTTATTTTATTTGAGGACGTTTTTGTACTTAGTATTGGCAAAATATAATTATTTATATGGTGAGTTCAATCTATGATTATTATTATTATTTTTATTATTATTATTATTATTATTATTATTATTATTATTATTATTATTATTATTATTATTATTATTATTACTAGATAAGTTACAACCCTAGTTGGAAGAGCAGGATGCTATAAGCCCAAAGTCTCTAACAGGGAAAAATAGCCCAGTAAGGAAAGATTTAAGTGTATTGTCATAGTAAGATTATTGTATACACACATATATATACACTATATATATGTATGTATGTATGTATGTATATATATATATATATATATATACATATACATGTATATATATATGTATATATACATATATATACATATATATATATATATATATATATATATATATATATATATATATATATATATCATGTAAGTGCAACACTAGCTATATGCCCAAGGGCTCCAACTGGGTCTTAAATAGCCCAGTAAGGAAAGGAAACAAAAAAATAAATATATTACAAAAGAAAAATTCAACAATTAAAAAAGTTTATATATATATATATATATATATATATATATATATATATATATATATATATATATATATATATGTAAACTTATGATAATTTGATTAATAACCTAATTCTCTCTATCATTTTGACTTACAGAATTTTAAATAATTAGGGCAATGAAAATTCTAAAGAATAGCCAACATAATACAATGACTGAAAAGGTGGATATTTCCCTAGCCTTTATTACCTCCGCCAACAATGTTGGGAGGAAGTTATGTTTTCGCCACTGTTTGTCCCTTTGTCTGTTTGTTAACAACTTCCTGTCCACAATTTTACTCATAGAATAGTGAAACTTTCATGGATTAATTGTTATGTTGAGACGTGTAAGTCCTAGGTCAAAGGTAAAGGTCAAAGTCGAGAAAAAGGTCAAACGTATTAAACCAAACGTTAACCCCAAGTTCGCACATGGTTGTCACACAGACTTCAAATACGCCTACGGTGTAAATTGATTCTGGGAAAGGCAAGCTTTTCTCGAGAAATAAGCTGCCGTGGCGGATTGTCTGCACTCTCAGAGTGATTTTCTAGTTCAGAGGTTGTTTTTACCTTATAAGTAATTTATATCTTTAATTAAGTAAAGAACCAAAAGGGAATAAGCCTTTAAACCTCCCTTCATTTCGCTCATAACTATATAATAGCATCATGATTCTCTTTAGCTTCGAATATCAGCCAAATCTACTCTTATTATATTGTTAATTAGTTGAAGTATGTCCTTTGCAATTAAGAATTAAAATGGTCCTTTCCACATCATGTTCTGTATATCGAATTGATTAATCCGTACAATCACAAAACTTAAATTCAATTAGCAGCTCCTATCACTGATGAAAAATTAATTCACCATAACACTGACACAATGTTTTATAACTGTTGCTAGAAGCTACGCTGTTAATCTTCCATTGTAACATATAATTTAGCAGACTGGAGTGATACTTTTGAATGCAGACGAAAGGAGTCACCATGATCATAAGCAAAGGAAGTGAGAGTAACACTGAAAACTAGAGGGGCACTCAATAAAGTGCAGACCTCCGCAGAGGCAGCTTATTTCTCAACCTTTTGCTCGACTTTGACCTTAACTTGTATTAATTGGAGTGGATTTTCATTCACTTAAATATGAATCAAGTTTGAAGTCTCTGGAACTTATGGCAGATTACGTGAATTGGACGTTTGCTTAACCATGACCTTGACCTTCCAAACATTTAATCATTTCTAGCTTTTAACATAAGTTAATCCCTGCAAGTTTCATTTCTCTACGATTAAAATTGTGGCCAGGGAGCTGTTTACGAACAAACACACATACAGGGGCAAAAAAAACTAACTTCCTTCCAACTTCGTTGGCGGAAGTAATGAGACTTTTATTACAAGAGAGAGAGAGAGAGAGAGAGAGGAGAGAGAGAGACGAGAGAGAGAGCGAGGAGAGGAGAGATAGAGAGAGATAGAGAGGGTTTAATCTGTTCCATTATATAAAACACTCTCCTGAGAGAGAGAGAGAGAGAGAGAGAGAGAGGAGAGAGAGGAGGAGAGAGAGAGAGAGAGAGACTAAATTCTCAAGCTGGAAGGACACAAGGCTACTTTATCTCCTACAGTTGTAGTGTGGAGAGTGTGGAGTGCAAAAATAATTTTGTTTATCTTTTACGTTTTGCAAGATTGATTCACACATGTAAAAAGTGTTTGGAAAAGACCTGATTGCTGGATGTATATGATTTCCAAAGAAGAAAACTATTTCTTACAGTATATGTTAGCTCATGAGTGGATGAATGAGGAGAGGATTGGCTTAATTATTCTCTTATCAACAACTTAATAGCCAGAATATTATTCTCTTATTAACGACTTAATAACCAGAAAATTATTCACTTATTAGCAACTTGATGGCCAGAATATTATTCTCTTATTTTACAACTTAATAGCTAGAATATTATTCTCTTATTAACGACTTAATAGCCAGAATACTATTCTCTTATCAACAACTTAATAGCCAGAATATTATTCTCTTATTAACGACTTAATAGCCAGAATATTATTCTCTTATTAACGACTTAATAGCCAGAATATTATTCTCTTATTAACGACTTAATAGCCAGTATATTTTTCTCTTATTTACAACTTAATAGCCAGAATATTATTCTCTTATTAACGACTTAATAGCCAGAATACTATTCTCTTATCAACAACTTAAATAGCCAGAATATTATTCTCTTATTAACGACTTAATAGCCAGAATATTATTCTCTTATCAACAGCTTGATAGCCAGAATATTATTTTCTTATTAACAACTTAATAGGCAAAATATTATTCTCTTATTAACAACTTAATAGCCAAAATATTATTCTCTTATTAACACCTTAATAGCCAGAATATTATTCACTTATTAACAACTTAATAGCCAGAATATTATTTTCCTTATTAACAACTTAATAGTCAGAAAATTATTCACGTATTAACAACTTAATAGCCAGAATATTATTCTCTTATTAACGACTTAATAGCCAGAATACTATTCTCTTATCAACAACTTAAATAGCCAGAATATTATTCTCTTATTAACGACTTAATAGCCAGAATATTATTCTCTTATCAACAGCTTGATAGCCAGAATATTATTTTCTTATTAACAACTTAATAGGCAAAATATTATTCTCTTATTAACAACTTAATAGCCAAAATATTATTCTCTTATTAACACCTTAATAGCCAGAATATTATTCACTTATTAACAACTTAATAGCCAGAATATTATTCTCTTATTAACAACTTAATAGTCAGAAAATTATTCACGTATTAACAACTTAATAGCCAGAATATTATTTTCTTATTAACAACTTAATAGTCAGAAAATTATTCACGTATTAACAACTTAATAGCCAGAATATTATTCTCTTATTTAAAACTTAATAGCCAGAATTTTATTCCCTTATTAACAACTTCATAGCCAGAATATTATTCTCTTATTAACGACTTAATAGCCATAAAATTATTACCTTTCAGTACAACAGGATCTCATAACTAATATTGACGATTTAATATTCTATTCATTTCAAGAATGATATATTACTGATACTGTACAACAGAATATATACTTTTTCTTAATTTTAAGCGCGAAAGGTTTCTCATTAGTTATTGAAAGAGATTGACAAAAACATTTTGAACAAACATATACCAGAAAAATATCATTATTCTGTTCATTTCATGAATATATCACAGAAAATGTACAAAACAATATGAAAATGAATATTCAAAACAAGACAGTTACTTTAAAAATTATTGAAAAACATGGACAAAAAATTTTTTTTAAACAATTATATAATAGGAAAATAATCCTTTCATGAAAAAATGTGTGCAAAATCATAGAAATAAAGGACATTTTCCCATTACATTTTCAGCAATTAAATTCTACTCTGATATTTTAGATATAAAAAGGTGCTGTATTGCCAATTAACCTCCATTTCTAATATGAATTCTGAGCGTCAGAATTATCTCTCAATTTAGGAGTTATCACTTTGAATCAAGTATTTTAATATAATGAGAGAGAGAGAGAGAGAGAGAGAGAGAGAGAGAGAGAGAGAGAGAAGAGAGGGAGGGAGAGAGAGAGAGAGAGAGAGAAAGAGAGAGAGAGAAAGAGAGAGGAGAGAGAGGAGAGGAAGAAGGGGAGGAGAGGAGAGAAGAGAGGTAGTTTGATCTGTTCTATTTATAATATACTTTCTTAACAAAGAGAGAGAGAGAGAGAGAGAGAGAGAGAGAGTGAGAGAGAGAGAGAGAGAGAGAGAGAGAGAGAGAAAATTTTTTTTTGAATCTGGTTCCAATATATAAATTACTCTAA
>NC_090732.1:10635912-10638412 GCF_036898095.1 Palaemon carinicauda
AAAGGTACTAGTAATTTAATAGTTAAAACAATTAGACACTCGTGTTACCTACAAAAAATTGTATATTTACACACAAAGATTTTTATACATACATACATATATATATATATATATATATATATATATATATATATATATATATATATATATATATATATATGTATATACATATATAAATATATATATATATTTATTTATATATATATATATATATATATATATATATATATGTATATATATATAAATATAAATATAAATATATATATATATATATATATATATATATATATATATATATATACATGTGTGTATACTGTATATAGAGCCTACAGTATAAGTGTATGTTTATAAAATACACACACACATACATACATACATATATATATATATATATATATATATATATATATATATATATATATATATATATATATATATCAAATTAATTGTGCAGTCACCTATTTTGTCTTTCTACGACAACATTCCATATCATCAATGTAAGTCAGAACGGGAACAAAATCTTCTGCAGTTCCATTCCCTTTGATATTTTCTGCTGAAAGTCGTTTTAGCCATTAACTTGATGAACAAGAGAATTACATTTCAACACATCCGCTATTACCGGAAAAAAAGTTGAAGTTTTGAATTAAATACTCTGTTGATATAAGTGCTTAAATTAATTGACTATTGTTTATAAATAGAAATACTGAAATCTATTTGTAAATGTAAGGACGATGGGGTAAAGGTTTAAAGGCCGCTTTTGAGAGGCAAAAGACAGGATTTTTCCCTAGAGACTGACCATATATACATATGATCAGCGACCAAGCCCCTCTCCCTCAAGCTAGGACCAGGGAGGGCCAGGCAATGGCTGTTTATGACTAAGCGGATAGATCTATAGGCTCCCCCAAAGCCCCCATTCTCAGCTCAAAAGGAGGGTGAGTTTGCAGACACTACAAGAAATCATCGAGCTTGAGGGTGACTCGAACCCCAGACTACTATCGTTTCCAGAGGCCGTGTAATAGTGTTTTTCCCAAATATCTAACAAACCGGCTTATGAATTTCCATGAAACTACAGCAATGAATGTTTCAAACATTGGCCTAATTTTTGGTGGTACAATGAATTGACAGATGTGCTTAATTAACCCGTTTACTCTTAGAAAAAAGAGGAACTTCTTCCCTTCCTTCAGAGCGTTTCGAAGAAGTGTTACTCAATCACGTAACTGTGACGCAGAGGTTCCCCAAACCCTCCTTCGGTGTTTACACCTATGGCTATCCTAGTACTCCCTCCCCCCCTTACTTCTTGCCTTCTTTCCTTCATTCCCATTGTTATTAGGCTACCAAGTAAATCCCTGTTAGAAAAGACTGTGTACTGCACATATAAAATGAGCCGGAAGAGCAATAAAATGTTTTATGGTGGTAGATAATGATTAGATGGTTAACACAAATTATCAAACATAATAGAAGAGGTTTAAAACAGGGGTGTGGAATCGCACTGAGAGATATTCTACTCGGACTCCTACAAATTTTAGATTTCCGACTAAAAAATAAAATAAAATAAAAAAATAAAATAAAAACATTAGTAGAAATAGAAAACAATATTTTTCCTTGAGAGTGATGATGAGTAAAATGTATAAGTGTCCATTTCTTTTTTTTTTTTTCTTTTTTTTCATCCCTCATAAATCTATGGTTTCCAGCAATTGGTGATAACATTGGAAAAGCAAAGCTAATGAATACTTTGATACGAGTATATCAGCTTGGCATGTAGACAATGTCAATGGATTTCTCAAAGTAAGGTTGATTGGTTCATTAATTGAAGTCTGGTATAATTCCAGTGACAAAGTCGCAATGATATTTGTCACATATATACCTTTTAAGTAACAAAAATAGGTACTGGTACTTATAACGTAAATAAATATATAAAACTATAGGTTGAAATATAATAAATCTTATGTAAGTGTAAACACACACACACACACACACACACACACACATATATATATATATATATATATATATATATATATATATATATATATATATATGATTTCAAAATATATCAAATGGCCGATGTCAATGCCCTTATATGAAACATCTTTTAGAAGTCTACCTTCTAAGGAATTCAAGCTACTCTCTCTGGTGAAATTGATATGATAAATTATATCAAACAATGCTCTCTGTCATTTTCTTCCTGGCAATTGATGTATTGAGTAACCTGTGTTGTATGGAAGAATGAGTCCTACGGCTTAACCTAAAGAAAACTATATTTCTATTGCTTTACCAACACTCGCTTGAAGTGCGAAGTGTAGGGTTAGCATGGCTTCTTTCGTCTCCTGTCATAAGTCTCATTCTTGATCTTCAATGTAAGTGAGTGGGTAAGATATAAAACGTTGGTCTTGTGTTTAGGTAAAGTCTAAAGTCACGAATCACATTACCAGGTATGCTGAACTTTTACTGACAAAGAATTTCGTATTGCTTGGGGTAGGTCATATGACAATTATCTATG
>NC_090732.1:10640912-10643412 GCF_036898095.1 Palaemon carinicauda
TCTTCAACTGATGTTACCCTACATACCAATGTGTTAAATGGTCATCACGTAAAACTGTTACTGTTGTATGATATCTCTGGTTACCATACGTGAACACAAAACCTAAAAGGCGGATCCTACATCACATGCAAGTTTCTACCTTAAGGGAATGAGACAGTGGATTAAGTCTAATGAAATAGTAGTAATACCCGTTAATAATCTTTAGAAATACCATACAGTATTTAATTTAAGTAACCGATACAAAGATAAGATATTAACGACAAACTTCCTCTTTTAAAAATAGAAGCAGTAAACAACGAACCTTTCAAAGGAACTTTAGGAAAATGTCTTTCTTAGCGTTTCAAGGAACTCGTCTCAAAATTCCCATTTTCGAAACAATGTCCGTCACATTCCAACAGATAGAAAGAGAAACGATCACCTGGCCACATAACTCGACACAAGTTTATTCTACAGAAGATATCTAAACAAAAATTTGTTATTCGTATACTAAATAAATGTCTCTATCGACCTATTATTCACAATTCTGATTATCGCCCAATTATTCTAACACACATAAACTAAAATTACTAAAGTTTTACGTAGTCTTGTCAACGCCGTTTTCTATAGCGAGGATGTTAACACGACGGTCTTTCGACAATCGGTGTCAAATTAAAATCAAATATTGGAACACTCACCAACAGCCAGGAGAGGCGATGGCTGTCCATCCTACCACAATCCACATCAATGAACCAGCACTGCCACAAAATGTGTAATCGTCATCAACAATGTTTACACAGGCCATAACGAGTAGCCATCACACTCCCCGAGGTAGATTTTTCGCACCATAAATAAAAAAACGCTCATAAAGAGGGTCTATTTACATCCTCGCTTCATTTACCATTGCTCCTGTCATCGCTAGATATTCTAGCAATTGCACAGTGAATATACAGACTCAACACCAACCACAATACGCGAAAAGGACGTAAATACACTGAACGCTTCCACCCGCTAACTTGAAAAGACGAGTCAACGAAGTTGTCAACAACTGATCTAAAAAGAAACCAGATGGCGTTTCTTCTTCGTCTCTTCGCGTTTCTACTGATTACAAATTCATAAATTACTCCGCATATATTTTCATGCATTTGTATATTGTGCATTTGTGTGATTGTATCTTATCTACATTTGTCAGTTATGTATTTTGCTTCCATATTGTATAGATGAGTCTTTATACATCAAATATTTACTTGTTTTGGCCTATATGTGTGCATGGATAACTAAAAAATGAAACCAAAGCTGAAATTGCAGAATATTGCAGGATACTGAAAGAGTAGCATGTCCCTCACCCCAGTTTCCAATCACCCCCTAATCTACAACCTCCCCTTACCCTCCCCTTCACCATTCCCCTCCTTCTTCCCCCATTACAATTCCCCTTACCCTCCCCCTAGAGCGGATCCAGCAAGTTCAAAATGGTTGGGAGTTCTGAAAACATAACCACAGCAGCTATTTTAGAGCTATTTTTCATGCATTTGAAACTTATTTTCTCCTTATAATTGCATTTATAAGGTGATTAGGTCTTATACAATAACAGCATCCAGATAAAATATACAAAGCATTTAAGCAGTAATCTCTAGGCCTACAAATACTTTTAATACTTTTAGCTGACTGGAGCTTCTGCATCCTTCCGTTCAACTGTCAGCCCACAGTAAGTCTCGACTTTTCGAATTGTAGTTTGTTTCATCACTTTCTCCAACTTGATTCATATCAGAAACAATATCTTTATTTCCAGTTTACACACACACACACAGACATACAAACACACACACACACAGACATACAAACACACACACACACACACACACATATATATATATATATATATATATATATATATATATATATATATATATATATATATATATATGTATATATATATATAAATATATATATATATATATATATATATATATATATATATATATATATATATATATATATATATATATATATGTGTGTGTGTGTGTGTGTGTGTGTGTGTGTGTATATACTGAATTTCTACCACGTGGAAAAGAGAGAGAGAGAGAGAGAGAGAGAGAGAGAGAGAGAGAGAGAGAGAGAGAGAGAGAGAGAGAGAGAGAGAGAGAGAGAAGGATGATTTTAAATTTCCATATCTCTTTTTGTAGCCACATTGAACGGAAGATGTTGATCATTGTCTTAGTTTTATCATAAGAAATCTCTAGAAATCAAATGAAGCATGGTAACATTTATATTAATGCTTCCATGTTCATTCAACTACTAAATCAAATATGAATTCAATATAGAGAACATAGAATCTCATTTGATTACTTTTTAATTTGATTAGGGCTTAATGTATTAGCTGGGAGTGAAACGGGATTTTTAAGCTATATTCTTTCATCTTTAGTTTCTTTTTATTTTTATTTACAACATAAATTAACATTAATTTATCCATATTTTGTTTTGCATTATTTTTCATAAATTAGTTAATGTTATTGTTTTGGCAATT
>NC_090732.1:10655912-10663412 GCF_036898095.1 Palaemon carinicauda
CACAGGTCCCCTGATTATGATAACCCTTTCATTGCCAGTGATCTCGCCTCACAGGTCCCCTGATTACGATAACCCTTTCATTGCCAGTGGTCTCGCCTCACAGGTCCCCTGATTACGATAACCCTTTCATTGCCAGTGGTCTCGCCTCACAGGTCCCCTGATTACGTCAACCCTTTCATTGCCAGTGATCTCCTCTCACAGGTCCCCTGATTACGTCAACCCTTTCATTGCCAGTGATCTCCTCTCACAGGTCCCCTGATTACGTCAACCCTTTCATTGCCAGTGATCTCGCCTCACAGGTCCCCTGATTACGATAACCCTTTCATTGCCAGTGGTCTCGCCTCACAGGTCCCCTGATTACGTCAACCCTTTCATTGCCAGTGGTCTCGCCTCACAGGTCCCCTGATTACGTCAACCCTTTCAGTGTCAGTGATCTCCTCTCACAGGTCCCCTGATTACGTCAACCCTTTCATTGCCAGTGATCTCGCCTCACAGGTCCCCTGATTACGATAACCCTTTCATTGCCAGTGATCTCGCCTCACAGGTCCCCTGATTACGATAACCCTTTCATTGCCAGTGGTCTCGCCTCACAGGTCCCCAGATTACGTCAACCCTTTCATTGCCAGTGATCTCCTCTCACAGGTCCCCTGATTACGTCAACCCTTTCATTGCCAGTGATATCGCCTCACAGGTCCCCTGATTACGATAACCCTTTCATTGCCAGTGGTCTCGCCTCACAGGTCCCCTGATTACGTCAACCCTTTCATTGCCAGTGATCTCGCCTCACAGGTCCCCTGATTACGTCAACCCTTTCAGTGTCAGTGATCTCCTCTCACAGATCCCCTGATTACGTCAACCCTTTCATTACCAGTGGTCTCACCTCACAGGTCCCCTGATTACGTCAACCCTTTCATTGTCAGTGATCTCCTCTCACAGATCCCCTGATTACGTCAACCCTTTCATTACCAGTGGTCTCGCCTCACAGGTCCCCTGATTACGTCAACCCTTTCAGTGTCAGTGGTCTCGCCTCACAGGTCCCCTGATTACGATAACCCTTTCATTGCCAGTGGTCTCGCCTCACAGGTCCCCTGATTACGTCAACCCTTTCAGCAGTGATCTCGCCTCACAGGTCCCCTGATTACGTCAACCCTTTCATTGCCAGTGGTCTCGCCTCACAGGTCCCCTGATTACGATAACCCTTTCATTGCCAGTGGTCTCGCCTCACAGGTCTCCTGATTACGTCAACCCTTTCATTGCCAGTGGTCTCGCCTCACAGGTCCCCTGATTACGTCAACGCTTTCAGCAGTGATCTCGCCTCACAGGTCCCCTGATTACGTCAACCCTTTCAGTGTCAATGGTCTCGCCTCACAGGTCCCCTGATTACGATAACCCTTTCATTGCCAGTGGTCTCGCCTCACAGGTCCCCTGATTACGTCAACCCTTTCATTACCAGTGGTCTCGCCTCACAGGTCCCCTGATTATGTCAACCCTTTCATTGTCAGTGATCTCCTCTCACAGATCCCCTGATTACGTCAACCCTTTCATTACCAGTGGTCTCGCCTCACAGATCCCCTGATTACGTCAACCCTTTCATTACCAGTGGTCTCGCCTCACAGGTCCCCTGATTACGTCAACCCTTTCATTGTCAGTGATCTCCTCTCACAGATCCCCTGATTACGTCAACCCTTTCATTACCAGTGGTCTCGCCTCACAGGTCCCCTGATTACTTCAACCCTTTCAGTGTCAGTGGTCTCGCCTCACAGGTCCCCTGATTACGATAACCCTTTCATTGCCAGTGGTCTCGTCTCACAGGTCCCCTGATTACGTCAACCCTTTCAGCAGTGATCTCGCCTCACAGGTCCCCTGATTACGTCAACCCTTTCATTACCAGTGGTCTTGCCTCACAGGTCCCCTGATTATGTCAACCCTTTCATTGTCAGTGATCTCCTCTCACAGATCCCCTGATTACGTCAACCCTTTCATTACCAGTGGTCTCGCCTCACAGATCCCCTGATTACGTCAACCCTTTCATTACCAGTGGTCTCGCCTCACAGGTCCCCTGATTACGTCAACCCTTTCATTGTCAGTGATCTCCTCTCACAGATCCCCTGATTACGTCAACCCTTTCATTACCAGTGGTCTCGCCTCACAGGTCCCCTGATTACGTCAACCCTTTCAGTGTCAGTGGTCTCGCCTCACAGGTCCCCTGATTACGATAACCCTTTCATTGCCAGTGGTCTCGCCTCACAGGTCCCCTGATTACGTCAACCCTTTCAGCAGTGATCTCGCCTCACAGGTCCCCTGATTACGTCAACCCTTTCAGTGTCAGTGGTCTCGCCTCACAGGTCCCCTGATTACGATAACCCTTTCATTGCCAGTGGTCTCGCCTCACAGGTCTCCTGATTACGTCAACCCTTTCATTGCCAGTGGTCTCGCCTCACAGGTCCCCTGATTACGTCAACCCTTTCAGCAGTGATCTCGCCTCACAGGTCCCCTGATTACGTCAACCCTTTCAGTGTCAGTGGTCTCGCCTCACAGGTCCCCTGATTACGATAACCCTTTCATTGCCAGTGGTCTCGCCTCACAGGTCCCCTGATTACGTCAACCCTTTCATTGCCAGTGGTCTCGCCTCACAGGTCCCCTGATTACGTCAACCCTTTCAGCAGTGATCTCGCCTCACAGGTCCCCTGATTACGTCAACCCTTTCAGTGCCAGTGGTCTCGCCTCACAGGTCCCCTGATTACGTCAACCCTTTCAGTGCCAGTGGTCTCGCCTCACAGGTCCCCTGATTACGATAACCCTTTCATTGCCAGTGGTCTCGCCTCACAGGTCCCCTGATTACGTCAACCCTTTCATTGCCAGTGGTCTCGCCTCACAGGTCCCCTGATTACGTCAACCCTTTCAGCAGTGATCTCGCCTCACAGGTCCCCTGATTACGTCAACCCTTTCAGTGTCAGTGGTCTCGCCTCACAGGTCCCCTGATTACGTCAACCCTTTCATTGCCAGTGGTCTCGCCTCACAGGTCCCCTGATTACGTCAACCCTTTCAGCAGTGATCTCGCCTCACAGGTCCCCTGATTACGTCAACCCTTTCAGCAGTGATCTTGCCTCACAGGTCCCCTGATTACGTCAACCCTTTCAGTGTCAGTGGTCTCGCCTCACAGGTCCCCTGATTACGTCAACCCTTTCAGTGCCAGTGGTCTCGCCTCACAGGTCCCCTGATTACGATAACCCTTTCATTGCCAGTGGTCTCGCCTCACAGGTCCCCTGATTACGTCAACCCTTTCAGCAGTGATCTCGCTTCACAGGTCCCCTGATTACGATAACCCTTTCATTGCCAGTGGTCTCGCCTCACAGGTCCCCTGATTACGTCAACCCTTTCAGTGTCAGTTGTCTCGCCTCACAGGTCCCCTGATTACGATAACCCTTTCATTGCCAGTGGATAACCCTTTCATTGCCAGTGGTCTCGCCTCACAGGTCCCCTGATTACGATAACCCTTTCATTGCCAGTGGTCTCGCCTCACAGGTCCCCTGATTATGTCAACCCTTTCATTGCCAGTGGTCTCGCCTCACAGGTCCCCTGATTATGTCAACCCTTTCATTGCCAGTGGTCTCGCCTCACAGGTCCCCTGATTACGTCAACCCTTTCAGTGTCAGTGGTCTCGCCTCACAGGTCCCCTGATTACGATAATCCTTTCATTGCCAGTGATCTCGCCTCACAGGTCCCCTGATTACGATAACCCTTTCATTGCCAGTGGTCTCGCCTCACAGGTCCCCTGATTACGTCAACCCTTTCAGTGTCAGTGGTCTCGCCTCACAGGTCCCCTGATTACGATAACCCTTTCATTGCCAGTGGTCTCGCCTCACAGGTCCCCTGATTACGATAACCCTTTCATTGTCAGTGGTCTCGCCTCACAGGTCCCCTGATTACGATAACCCTTTCATTGCCAGTGGTCTCGCCTCACAGGTCCCCTGATTACGTCAACCCTTTCATTGCCAGTGGTCTCGCCTCACAGGTCCCCTGATTACGTCAACCCTTTCATTGCCAGTGGATAACCCTTTCATTGCCAGTGGTCTCGCCTCACAGGTCCCCTGATTACGTCAACCTGGTCTCGCCTCACAGGTCCCCTGATTACGTCAACCCTTTCAGTGCCAGTGGTCTCGCCTCACAGGTCCCCTGATTACGTCAACCCTTTCAGTGCCAGTGATCTCCTCTCACAGGTCCCCTGATTACGATAACCCTTTCATTGCCAGTGGTCTCGCCTCACAGGTCCCCTGATTACGTCAACCCTTTCATTGCCAGTGATCTCCTCTCACAGGTCCCCTGATTACGATAACCCTTTCATTGCCAGTGGTCTCGCCTCACAGGTCCCCTGATTACGTCAACCCTTTCAGTGCCAGTGGTCTCGCCTCACAGGTCCCCTGATTACGTCAACCCTTTCATTGCCAGTGGTCTCGCCTCACAGGTCCCCTGATTACGTCAACCCTTTCATTGCCAGAGGTCTCGCCTCACAGGTCCCCTGATTACGTCAACCCTTTCATTGCCAGTGGTCTCGCCTCATATGTCCCCTGATTACATTAACCCTTTCATTGCCAGAGGTGAATTTAGGGAAACTTGTGTTGTAGCAAAGTTTTTCAAGACCAAACAAACCCTCAATTGTTGATATTTATTGGAAAGCTCACATCAAGGCCCTTCTATTGAATACCAACTTTCTATAGTTTGGAAGATTTCAAAAGAGTTTCATTTTTCAAATTTTGACTCAAGTCACCAATGGCAGTGAAAGGGTTAATGGTTTAGCCTGGAACCTTTGATTCCAGCCAACCAAAGATGGGGTTTCATTACTTTGTCCCTTTGTCGAGTACAAAGTTCCAGAAGACCTTACTACCCTCTGGACGTTCTCTTTATTGTTCTCTTTGAAGTCCTTATCCTCTAATTATTAAGAGATCTCTTTTGAAGGCTTTGCGAACAGCTAGTTTGTTTCACGGTGCTCACTTCTGTTAAATCTTTTGATGGTCTGGTTTGATTATTGTTTTAATGTATTAAAGAATGTCTTCATTTTTTCCTTTTTTGAAGTATTTAAATAGTTTTCAAATTTTTTTTATTTTTAAATTATTTAAGAATTTTTCAACTTTTTTCCAGTTTTAAAGTATTTAATTATTTCTTGAATTTTTCATTTTTAAATTATTTAAGAATTTCTGAAATTTTTCCCTTTTTAAAGTATTAATGAACTTAAATTTTTCCATTTTTAAAGTATTTAAGAATTTCTGAAATTTTTCAATTTTCATTTAGATAAATGTATATTTTTTCCAAGGAAAAGTTTAATGGAAAGCAAATAAAATTCATGTTCATTATAGTAAAGTCTTCATCTTATAACTAGCATTTTGAGGATTTAGTAAGGCTCCACGTTCCTGATGCGTACGTTAATACTAGTAATACCATCTAATTAAATACCTTTATTTTTTAGAGGTAGTGGATTTTTACTTTTCATAATTTTATTTTGTTTGCCAAAAGCTCTCCATCCCATGCTTATCCTTATTTTAGTTTCGGTCTTATGTCCTGGGGAAACACTTACTGTCTTGTCTCAAGTAGGTATATTCATTAACAATCTCCAAAGCTCATTCATAACCCTTATTTGTTGTCTGCATTTTCATGAAATAGAATAAAATATGCTAATGGCATTTTCAACGTCAACTTTCAGTGCTATGACCTTCAAGTTTTACGTTTAATCTTATTTGAACATATATGTATACAATAATATTAAAGATGATGATGGTGGTGATAATGATGATGATGATGATGATCTTTTAAAAGAAGAATTCGAAGCCCAGCTAACAACAACAAAAATAACAATATTTTATGAGAAGGATTCGAAGCCCAGCTAACCATTTGTGTGAGTACAATCCTGTTCTAAGTAGTCTGAATATTCCTTGGAGTTCCCTGACAGCTGACTGGCAGCCATCCGAGAGAAAATATTTCCAAGTCACTGTCTGAAGCCTTCTGACGCCGTAAGAACATGGAGACGTTCAAAATGGAAACATAAAAGAATATACATATACCATTGTTTGTCAGTAGAAAGTAAGAAAATATATGAAAGCTAAAACAACATTGAGGAGTGAGGCAGTATTTTAATTGGTTTATTTTGAAATTCATGGAAAGCATTAATTCTTCTTGAAGGAACTCACATTTAGAAAATATCTATTTTGAAAATGTGTTAATTCTTCTTAAAGTAATTAAAATTTACAGAATATCTATTCTGTAAATGTCTTAATTCTTCTTGAAGGAAATCACATTTACAGAATATCTATTCTGCATAGTCTTAATTCTTCTGGAAGGAATTCACATTTACAGAATATCTACTCTGTAAATGTCTTAATTCTTCTTGAAGGCATTCACATTTATAGAATACCTATTTTGCAGACGTCAATTCGAACAATTAGAGAATTTTGGCTCTTTAACAAGAAAATCTTTAGCTGATTATATGTTTTTGGAGTTAAAAATGGAAAAAGTAAAAAAAAATTCTTAAATACATTGGAAACCGATCAAAGACCATCAAAAGATTTAACAAAAGTGAGCACCGTGAAACAAACTAGCTGTTCGCAAAGCCTTCAAAAGAGATCCCTTAATAATTAGAAGAAAAGGACTTCAAAGAGAACAATAAAGAGAACGTCCAGAAGGTAGTAAGGTCTTCTGGAACTTTGTACTCGACAAAGGGACAAAGTAATGAAACCCTATCTTTGGTTGGCTGGAATCAAAGGTTCTAGGCTAAACCATTAACCCTTTCACTGCCATTGGTGACTTGAGTTAAAATTTGAAAAATTAAACTCTTTTGAATCCTCTAAACTATAGAAAGTTCTTATGCAATAGAAAGGTCTTGATGTGAGCTTTCCAATAAATATCAACAATTGAGGGTTTGTTTGGTCTTAAAAGGTTTTGCTACATCACAAGTTTCATTAAATTCACCTCTGGTACTGAAAGGGTTGATGTAATCAGGGGACCTATGAGGCGAGGCAAACGATCAGACGGAAAATAAAAGGAAATTTACAAAGGGAGTCTGTCATTGATCTTATTTCTTTTTTGCTAGAATGATCAAAACGTCTGCAGTCTTTCCCTTCCTGGATTCTGATTTACGGATTACTGTTAACGTAAGATGTTATGGGGTCTTTTAGAACCTTCATACTACAAGAATTCATATGAATGTCATTTCTTTTACATATATATATATATATATATATATATATATATATATATATATATAATTATATACAGTATATATATATATATATAAATATATATATATATTATACATATTCACGTATATATATATATATATATATATATATATATATATATATATATATATATATATATATGTATATATATTATACATATACATGTATATATATACATATATATATATATATATATATATATATATATATATATTTATATATATGTATATATATATGTATGTATGTATAAAATGGTTGCCTTTGTTGTTGA
>NC_090732.1:10676106-10678606 GCF_036898095.1 Palaemon carinicauda
ATGAATGTAAGAGTTGATGGAGAGGTACAAGAGGATGGCCAAGTGTTGGGTGGATGGATGGAGTGAAAAAAGCTCTGGGTGATAGGAGAATAGATGTGAGAGAGGCAAGAGAGTGCTGTATGAGAAAGTTATTGTACCAACTGTGATGTATGGATTGGAGTTGTGGGGAATGAAAGTGATGGAGAGACAGAAATTGAATGTGTTTGAGATGAAGTGTCTGAGGGGTATGGCTGGTGTATCTCGAGTAGATAGGGTTAGGAACGAAGTAGTGTGGGTGAGAACGGTTTGTTAGAAATGATTTAGCAGCTAGAATGGATATGGATGTGTTGAAGTGGTTTGGCCCTGTTGAGAGAATGGAAAATGGCTGTCGGCTGAAGAAGGTGATCAATGCAACAGTTGATGGGAGAAGTGCAAGAGGAAGGCCAAGGTTTGGGTGGATGGATGGAGTGAAGAAAGCTCTGGGTGATAGGAGGATAAGTGTGGGAGAGGCAAAAGAGCGTGCCAGAAAATAGGAATGAATGGCGAGTGATAAAACTATAAGTTATATTAATTTGATGTAATTAGTATGCATCTGTAGCGTTTTAAACGCGTCCCGAAGACTGAAATTACAGCCAAATCATTGGTCAAAATGCACCTATAACGTTTTAAAACGCTTACAGAAGACTGTTTTCACAATCTACATAGATCGTTATCCTTGTCTAATTATTAGTAAATTAGTAAATTCACTTCATTCGAATATCAAATTAGAAAGCACCAATTTAACTAAAATTATGTGTTTTTCTACACTGTTAAAAATTTGCCGCAAAAAAAAAAAAAAAAAAAAAAAAAAAAAAAAAAAAAAAAAACCGTAAAATCCTGGAATCAATGTTCCCAAGCATTACCTTTTTTTAAAAATGTATATGTTGATGTTACGGAATGATACGGTTACCAATCCGTATAAGATAATAGTAAAACTTACGGCCGCTTGTGTTAATAAATTACGGCTAAAAACCTTATATTTTTACTGAGAATTTCTGATTAAAATTACGATTTTTTTTAAGTGTAAGGTGGTCATTTTATAAATTCATCCTAAAAAAAAAAAAAAAAAAAAAAAAAAAAAAAAAAAAAAAAAAAACTTGTAAGAAAATCATACATTTTGAAATGAAAATATTTTGTTATATAATACTATGGCCACTCGCCCATTTCAGATTCCATGGAACATAAGTTTTTTTATTGTTATTCAGAATCAAAGTCAATCTGGAATACAAAATGAACGTAGTCGATCTAGATCAGCATTTTCGGAAATAAAATATTCTTTCTTTTTAGTAGAAATCCAGTTGATGTTGAATCCAATTCTGCGGATATATAGCCAGAATATTTAGAACTCGAGATAGCTAGAGAGCAAATGTACTGACCTGAAATTCTAATGGGAAACCAGCAATAGTTTAATTCTAATCAAGAACCACAAACGAAAATACTTTGTATTTAAAGGCCACTCATGAATGGCAGGTGGCAAGGACGGTAACATTGCCATAGGAAGCAGGGTAATGCAATAGATAGAGACTGACCTTATATATATATATATATATATATATAATTATATATATATATATATATATTATATATTTATATATATAAATATATATATATATAGATATATATATATATATATATATATATAGATAGATAGATAGATAGATAGATATAAATGATCAGCGCCCAAGCCCCCTCTCCACCCAAGCTAGGCTTGGGAGCCCCAGGCAGTGGCTGCTGATGACTTAGCAGGTAGACCCATAGGCTCCCCTAAAATCCCCGCCATCCTTAGCTCACAAGGATGGTGATGTTGCAGATACTACAGGAGCTGAGTTTGAGTGAAACTAATTCATTTTCTCTTCAATATTATCAAGTTGATAATAAAAATCAGATTTTAATGTTTGCGAACAAAAATCCTACTAGTGTACATACTGAAGCACGCGTAAAAAATACACATCTACAAACACTTTCACGCACACGCACGTACATGTACCCATGTACACGAACCCACACGCATGTAGGCCTATGTAATGTGTTATTTCTGGTAGGTGGAATGTTTGCTGTTTTAGAGATAATACTGTACTGAGTTTGAAATGAAAATAAGATAAAAATGTTGAAATTAAATGAGAGCAAGAGTGAAATAATGAGAAAAGCTGAAAACGAAGGAGATTAGATAAGGAATATCAATATAGGCGGTGAATGAAGAGCAGGAGTTGATTTAATATAGGTACCTCTGAAATTAAATATAGCGTATAATGAGTAGATATATGAAGAGGTGAGACAAAATAAGAAGAGAAAGAAAGATAGCAAAGATTGATCACTGACTCGGTTTGTTGGTAGAAGCCACGATGGGAATTTATAAAAGAATAATTCAGCTTGTTTTCCTTAATGGAAGTGAATTATTGATGTTAATAACCAACAAAAGAGAAAAGGATGAAAGCGTTTAATCGAGATTTATGGACATTATGATATCATTTAGTGTAAGAAG
>NC_090732.1:10686106-10698606 GCF_036898095.1 Palaemon carinicauda
AGCCTGGTGTTGAGGATATTTCAGAAAATAGGAGCCTTCAAACAAAGCTTACGATTTACTCCTAAAATATACAGAGGTCGTCCAGTTACGTTGATAGCAGCCCCCATATGTATGGAGTTGGAGAGCAATTTACAGAATGATCCATAAACTTAATCTGGTTATAGTTACTCGAGAATATGAAATACCAGATTTTATTACTCTTGCAAAGTTTTACTCTTTCCCCAGGTATTTATTTTTTGAAAACTTATTTTGTATACTTTTACAAGTCTATAGTCTTTTTACAAATTTCAACGTACAACGTTATCAACAATGAATTCTTCAAAATAGCGCCACCAAAAAAATTTCTTGGACAGACTCATTGTAGAGTCCCCCTTATTTATCTATAACATTTAAAACATTCAGTGGTAAATTCAGTGGTAAATAAAGTAAAAGCTTATTTTTTTCCTACATATGCAGTAGTTTTTGTTTATTTTTCTAATTTGCAAACCAATTAATTTAATGCATAGATTATGTGCTAAAGGGTGAAAATTAGCAAACTAATTCAAAAACTTAAAATACACGGACAATAATGTCCAACATAATGAATAACAAGATTGCAAAAGAAAAGAAATATCACCACTTAAAATAATGTTAAAATAATTCAAACAACTGATTAAGTCTTAAGATTAAAAAAGAAAATTCATAAATCAAGCTTTGTTCAACTAAAAACTTTTAAAACCAGGTAAGTTTTTATCATTAAAAACTTCTGCTGTAACTAACAGCATCCAATCCAAAACTTAAAACAAGAGTAAGTTTTTCTCTCATAACTTTTTAATTACTCCAAGTTTATCTAACGCAACAATAAATAATGACTTCTTCTTCATTTCCATGAATACACCCTCAGGTGCTCTATCAGTTCTTTCAACATTTGATTTACTCAATAGATCAGTTTCCTCTCAACTTTTTTATTTACTCAATAGTTTTTTAAAACTATTAAAAAAGAATTACTTCCCCTTCATTTCTAAGTATTCACCTTCAGTGCTCTTAAACTCTATGTAACCACCTTCGGGGCTCTTCATTTCTATGTATTCACCTTCAGATGCGCTATCAACCGAGCGCAACAGCGCAGCTAAATTTTCATAAGATGCTTGCAATGGTTTATCTTCTTGTAACATCTCTAATGTATTCTCAGCACCAGGTTTTGATTTAAGTTTTGCATTTGTATTGACAGGATGTAATTGGCTCTGTGTGTGAGCAACACCAAGGTTACAATTCTCCCTGCTGGTTTGTGCCTGTGATAATGTCTGGGCAATACCCTGAATTTCTTCTAGATTTACAGCAGAGCTCTTTTTCTTTCTTTGTTGTTTAGGTGCTGTCACACTGGGATGCTTCTGCGATTCTTGAATGGGGGCCAATATAGAGTTGCAGACTGCACACCAGTAACGACCCATTCCAGGACGGTATTGGGGGTAGAGCATCACTGGGCTGAATTGTGGTTCATCAAACTGCACTCTCTTACCAGCTGCCAAGTCACCCAGATCACTATCATGTGTTGAAGTGGTTTGATTTTCCTGGAAAAATGTCCTATTAGGAGAAGTGGAAGTTGAGGGTACATTAGTAGGGTCCTCGGCAGTTCTTGTAGCATTTGGTCTATCATAAATAACCATACCCGAACCTTGACCTAGAACAACAAAGTCCTCATGAACCCCATCTCCATTACAAGGTACCACTTCTCTGGATGTTACAGGAGGCCTTTCAGTTATAGGATAAATTTTTTTAACATTATGCATTCCAGTTACAGGACGGACTCTAGTTACAGGATGCAAAGGCAATCTTTCGGTTTCTCCAGAAATAAAATGATCGGAGGAACTGCCGTTGTTCGATTGTTCTTCCTGCAGTGCATTAAGACACTGAAAAAGAAATAACATTAGTTTAGTGGCCAAGTACTGGAATCTTATATTTCAAAATCTTTTCCTAACCAAAGATTAAGTAGTAATTAGATAGAAATTATACTTGAAAAAAAATATGTTCAGACAACGTAAAAAAAATTGGCAGGGCCACTTTAAAACAAAATACTGTATGCATACTTGTTTCTCAAACATTGATGTGATGATAATCACAGCTCCAGCGAGGCAAAATGAAAAGCTGGAGAAAAGCAAACTGACAAATGGAGGATTATTCCTTGTATAAGATCGATGATCCTCCTGATAATCATCACTGGCAGTTACGTTGATTAAGATATCATTCGCCTCTGTTGTGTTGGTTGAGTTTCTGGGGATTACTACACTGTCGGCTGGCTTGTACAAATCTGTTGCGCGCTCTGTATTTAAGGGGACTGCCGCACTGTCAGTTGGCCTGAAGTGATCGTACCACGTTCTTTTTATGTCTTCTTTAGTCAATGAGAGGTTCTTGTTTACAATATCATCTTTACTTCTAGGCGTCCTTTCATTCAAAACTAAAGTGTCATTTGGATAGAAAGTTTCATTCAAAGTCAAAGTGCCATTGGGAATAATCATAGATTCGTTATCTGCTTTAACTGGATAAATGGCAGTTTCTCTTATGTGTCCGAATTCTGTGAACCAGTCATAAGCTACTATTGCTAGACCAAGTCCAACTATAAAGCTAGAAGACAAATTCATAACAGTGCTGCGAAGCTCTCTGACCTCCTGCCATGTGGGGAAGCTGTTGCTCTGATAAAAGAAAAGGGGTATCAACAGTTAAAAGAAAAAGGATATAAACGGTAGAAATAGTATTGTATGAGTGACAAATGCTACTATCTTGGAGGCAATAGTAGATATTGGCTATTGTCAAGTAAAATAAAGAGCAACCCATAAGAATAATTAACCGTCAAAATAATTTTTAGCACTCAAATATATAAGATACACGTTCAATTAGTAATGAGAAAATGTCAGGAGACATATTACATACGATTTGATTGAAATACTACTACATGGTGAAGTACATATACATATACTCTATAAAATTATTAACTGGCAACTTCGTATATTTGCAGGTCTGAGTGCAGCTTTGAACGTGGTGGAAACAGTATTTTGCGTTTTGCCAATCTGTGTACCCTTGTCAAGATGCAGGGAAACTTGGAGCAAGGTTACGCCATAATGTTTTTTGTTAAACTTGAGAACAACAAACAAGAAGCTTATGGAATGTTAAAGGAGGCCTATGGGGATGAACGGATGAGCCAAGGAAGTCTTTATCAGTGGTTCAACAGCCTTTCTGAAGGAAATGAAAGGTTGAGGATGGAGGATGAACCCAGATCTGGAGCACGGAAAAGTGCACGCAAGGAGGAAACATTAAGGAAGTGCAAAGGTTAGTGATGCAAGACCGTCTAATATCTGTGAGGATATCTGAAGCTGCTGATGGCATTAATACTGGCACAGTAGATACAATTCTGACCAAAGATCTGACGCTCCACAAAGTCTCTGCTAAGTCCGTGCGGAAGATCCTCTCCGACGACCAGAAGCAGTTTTATATGGAATGTTGCACAGACATTCTCAAAATGATAAAGTGGTCAATTCAGATTTCCTGAATAAGGTAGTGACTTGCGAAGAGTGTTGAGTATTCACCTATGACCCTAAGAACAAACGCCAAGAGTGCTCAGTGGAAGCAAGGAAACTCTCCCAGGCCCAAAAAAAAGCAAAGATGCATCTCTAAAAGTCTTTACAGATAGGCAAACCGGATAAGATTGATTCCACCACATTCAAAGCTGCACTCAAGACCTGCAAACAAAGTTGCCAGTTAGTAATTTTAAAGAGTATATATACATATACATATACATATACATATACATATACATATATATACATATAATATATATATATATATACATATATACATATATATATATATATATATATATATATATATATATATATATATATATATATATATATATACACACACACATTACATGAAGTAGTATTTTGATCAAATCATATTTAATGTCTATTAGATATTTTCTCATTACTAATTGAACGTACCTCGTACAGCATATAAAAATAACCTACATTTATATTTACTCCTGCAACACTGTCAATATTAACACTGAACACATACTACCATTATTTTTTTTTTACAAATATACTAGCAACCAAAACATACAAACCTTAACACAAAATAATATCTTCAAAGTGTGGAATATATAAGAGAAATTAACAAGCAACAGCACCACTGTTCCATATGTAGCCAAATCTGGAAAGTAAAAATTTAGCGGTAAAGACATTTAATATTTCGATACATTTGTATTTTGAAAGTGCCATCAACCATGCGAAAGGGGTCCTTGACATTTCATGGCAAAGGTAAACGAGGGTTTGTGGGTTTAAAAAAAGATTATTGCTACATCCATTACTATTCATAATCAATATCACTATACAAGAGAATATACTTCGAATTATTCTAGGAATTCTACCTATAGAAACCCAATTGAATAAGTGCTTTGAATAGGGGCTAGAAATAGATAACTAGAAATTGTTTGAAATAATAGGATTGGTGATATGATACTATGAGTAACATCCAAGAATTAATCAATACTGCAAACAACGGTAATGAAATTTTATGATAAATATTTTTTCCCTCAAGGCCCTGAGGGATAGAAATAAAGATAAGAGTGCATAGAACTTCAAATTACTCCGGTGTAAAGAAATGCCTCTCTTTATAGTCTCTTTCTGGATCTCGCCCCATGTTCTGCAACCAGCTAAGTAGACAGGAGACAACATGCCAACAGTTCAGAGGGACAGCCACTCACAAGGCTCCAATGTGGGGCAATATGCACAGACACAGTGAAGGGTCACTTACTCCCAGGCACAAAGATAAGGTGCGTCTAGCACAGGGGAAGGGGTCAATAAAACTGGAACTAGGTCAAGGAAAGGGGGAACCATAGACACTGGCAAAACATTTTTGGCCCGTAGACTGGCTTACGCCCTAACTAGGGATTGAAACTTCCCGGTGCCAGCACAATTTTTGCCATCACGGGAGTGGGACTTTAAACCCCCCCCCCCCCTCGGCCTTAGAAGGGGGCCAGGGTAACTGAGGGAGAAGTAGCCCTAGTTTCTATCTCCTCAATGTTGTGGAGGGTCTACCTGAAAACCCTTAGTAAGCCAAAGACCAAGTTAAACTCATTAGCAGCAGTCTGCAGAAAGGAAGGTAAAGGGAAGATCTTGAGGGGGTGCTAAGAACAAAGGTGCTCCACACGCCACGAAACCCGAAGAGCCTTCAAATGAAGATCAGAAGTTTCCTTGTTTCTGACACTCCACGGGGACCGAAAAAAGTGACTAATACCCATGGGTGGCAGCAGCAGACATACCCGTTGAAGAGCGAGAAGCAGGGAAGGAATTCTTTAGTGTCATTCTGAGATGGCCAAGACAACCACTGTCAAAGAATTATCTTTTCCCTTCAAGGCATATACCTACCAATGCAAAGGAGGCCACGGCCTGTATTCAGCACATGAAGCACATATGGATTGTGGATCCAAATTTTTTTTATTTTTTGCTCAAAGTGGTTGTAGCGTCAAACCTTAGCCCAGCAAGTGCAAATCTTTATCATATTCATTTCCATTTTGAAAATCCAACAACCAATACCATTAAAGTCATGCAAGAAAAAGATGGCAAAAAGTTCGGTCAGGAGCAGCAGTCAATTCTTACTCGCCAGCAGCCTGACCAGAAGGGAGCTACTCCGATTGAAAGTGGGTGGGTTGGGGTGGATAGTTCTCCCCGTACCTTTCACTGGGCTTAATAAAAAAAAAAAAAAAAGAAAGAAAAAAAAATGATTCGAATGATTCATCGTCACAATGAAAGTTTCCTTACCAAAGATTGATTGTTTGTAAGTTGCATAAGAAAATATTTTCATTTGTGTCTTCAAGAGCCAGCACTTAATACAATGTGAGCCACGTCAAATAGTTACGTGGCCTAAATTTTAGAAAAATAAAATTTTCACTTTAGTCATAAAAAGCCTTTAAATAACAATGTCCTTTACCATACAGAGTCTCCCCCCCCCCCCATTAAAAAAACACTAGGCACTCCCTCATATATTGTCAAAGAGAGATTGGTATTTTACTCACTGTCTCCCAAAACAGCAACTTTGAAGCCATCCTTGAGACCAAAGTACATAGCTATCAAATAACATAACTGAAAGAAAATATAAATACTTTAATAATTTCACCACTTATATTAATCACAGAAGAAAATAGAATTATCTTCACAAGAAGCTATATGAAATACAGCATACATTTATATAACTTATTAAAAGTCTTATGGATACTGAAATTATGAATATAAAAAAAAACTATTTATATTTACAAGACATTACAATCACAACCATCAAACCCAGAAGATAATTGAATTATCTTCACAAGAAGCTATATGATATAGAGCATACATTTATATAACTTAAAATCTAATGTCTTATGGATACTGAAATTATGAATATTAAAAAAACGTGATATTTACAAGACTTATTGCAATCACAACCATCAAAGGCGTAGAGGATAAACTTTCCGTCGGTCGGGTCCTATTCTGAGGCCGGGGATTATTGCATCTACCAAGAAACTCCATCCTAAAAAGATGGAAAACGGCATTACGTAAAAAAGGGGTTTATTCTGATATAAGATGTTATACTTTTACCTGTACTTTTAAATGGTGTGCGTGTGAACATATATATTGTATCCATATACTGTAAATGTGTACATGCACTTATGTACGTACACATGCATAGACATGCATACACTAAAATATACACAATACGTTGCATTATATACAAAATACATAGACTATACACAGTTTATACAGTACATAACAGCATACGTATACACTATACGTAATACATACTCATACACTATATACATTTAACTTGCAAATAAAGATTAATATACACCATATAATCAATCTACCATGAAGAAATGTTTTAAATCTAAAATTTGCCTCCTTAGTATTATTTAACTGCCTGGTCTTTAGGTGCCGAATCTCAATTTGTTTGACAACACCTTGTAGTGTTAAATTTCTTAATACTGATCTTTAAATTATCTCTGCCACCGTCGTTTAGTTTTTCACGCAAGTTGCATAACAATTCATAATTCTCACCATCCTTTGCATTTAGATCTTCTCAGATTGTACTATCCTACACAATATTAGATATGCAAATAATTTTAATACCCATGCCTTCTTCATCACGAGGCTTAGTACTACATAGAATAGATGTTTTATTCCAGCCATGACCAAGTTGTAGAACGATCACCCAAATTAGGTAGTTCAATCGGTGGAACTTCAAAAGATCAATAGTTCAATCGGTGGAACTTCAAAAGATCAATAGTTCAATCGGTGGAACTTCAAAAGATCAATAGTTCAATCGGTGGAACTTCAAAAGATCAATAGTTCAATCGGTGGAACTTCAAAAGATCAATAGTTCAATCGGTGGAACTTCAAAAGATCAATAGTTCAATCGGTGGAACTTCAAAAGATCAATAGTTCAATCGGTGGAACTTCAAAAGATCAATAGTTCAATCGGTGGAACTTCAAAGGATCAAATTTACAGCGAATGTTTTTCATGTTAAATTGGGTGACAATCTTCATAATTTATACAATATATGAAATTTTAACGTTCGGTTAATATATGATACTTTAATTACTAGCGAAACAAATTCGCTACGAGAAATGGACAAGTGCTGGTTAGTTTGGCATTTTTCTCTTGTTTAATAGGGGCTTGGGCACAACTTGCGTATCGGTCACTTACTTTTACTTTTAGGGGTTTATTTCTCGCCCTCCATCAGACACTAAGAGTCTGTTCAGGCGGGCCTTGGTGTGTGAAAATAATTTTTTTTCCAGTTTAAATTTTGCTCTGTATCTTTTCAGTTATTCGCTAGCATTTGTATTCAGGCCTGATAGTTTTCAGATCACTATCATAACACTTAACAAAGAGGTAAGTCTTCAGGTTTTTCTTGAAAGCCGCCACATTTAAAATGGGAAGTTTAATTCTCACCAAGTCCATTGTTTACAACTGGGAGAATGATGGAGGCGTTGCTTGCATTCGCGTTGGTCAGCTTTTCTATCATATTTACCTAACGTTCTTACCGATCTAAAGATACTTTATTTTCCTCTTTCGTTCTCTTATGTAGTTTATTTGCTTCCTCATTACCTTTTCTCACTGGCCTATTTTCCCAGTTGGAGCCCTTGAGGTTATAGCATCCTGCTTTTCCAACTTGGGTTGTAGCTTGAAGATTATAATAATGTAATATAATACTTGAAGCTTTAATATAATGTCTCCGACACATGTTCATTAACATGATTCATTAACCCTCAGGAAGCTATAGTAATAATCCTTATGAGTAATAATTACTTTTAGGGAATTTAATTAGCTTTAAGCAAAGAAGCAAATCCTAAGACGGCGAGTTTTGTTTGTGAAAATTCTTACTTAAAACACATCACCATATATTAATACTATCACGGTACGATCATAAATGCAACCATATCGCGAAATCCCTCTACTAAAGCAATCGTGATCTGGAATTATACAATTCACACAAAAATATTGCTCTTTATCTTATTAAAACCAGTAACACGAATCTTTACGTAACCCGGAAAGTAAAGTGATAAAATTGAACTCACGTTTCATGAAATGTCGACTTTAAAAAACACCAGTAAAAGAATCTAAAAACAATATCACGCCACCGGTTCTCGTCTTTCACCTAAGCAACCCCAACAAACACTGATAAAAATCAGCTGTTTGTAGTTTGTCATCTGCTTTCTGAACCACCAAACAACCGAGTTACTCGGATAAGCAAGTCGTTAACAAGCAATTTATCAATAGTGATTAATTGATTGATTTGGAGTTTTCTGGCATCCTGACATCAAAGGTCGTTGACGCCGATATATTTTTTATAGATAAAGAATAAAAGGAAGTTGAATTTAAAATCATAAAAGCAAAGATGTCATAAAAGTTAAATAGCTTTCAGGAGACTTGCTTCTGAAACAAATCTATAAATTTTGCTAGTAGTAAGTCTTTTTATAGTTTATATATGAAATATCTGTTTTATTTCAATTGTTCATTATTTCTTATATTGTTTATTTATTTCCTTATTTCCTTTCCTCACTGGGTTATTTTTCCCTGTTGGAGCCCTTGGGCTTATATCATCGTGCTTTTCCAACTAGGGTTGTACCTTTGATAATAATAATAATAATAATAATAATAATAATAATAATAATAATAATGAAAGCTAGATGAAGAGGATTTTTAAAAATATGCTGGTATTTAGTTTATTTTCATGTCAATATACAGAAAGAATAGCTTTTTAATATATTTTGGATAGTTTCACCCTCTTGGAATGAGGAATGGTTTACCTTACACACACACACAGAACACACACACACACGCGTGAGCTTTAAGGGTTGCTTTCCTGGTCCTATCATGCAGGGGAACCTTACCCTCTACAGGACTTACACGTTCAATTCATCGAATAGAGATACTACCGCTAGAGAGTTATGGGGGTCTTTTGATTAGCCAGACAGTACTACATTGGATCCTTCTCTCTGGTTACGGTTTATTTTCCCTTTGCCTACACATTCCCACACCGAATAGTTTGGCCTATTCGTCACATATTTTCCTCTATGCTCATACACCTGACAACACTGAGATTACCAAACAATTCTTCTTACTGCACTGTAATTGTTCAGTGGCCACTTTCCTCTTTTGTAAGAGTAGAAGAGACTCTTTAGCTATGGTAAGCAGCTCTTCTAGGAGAAGGACACTCCAAAATCAAACCATCGTTCTCTAATCTTGGGTAGTGCCATAGCCTCTGTACCATGGTCTTCCACTGTCTTGGGTTAGAGTTCTCTTGCTTGAGGGTACACTCGGGCACACACTGTTCTATCTTATTTCTATTCCTCTTGTTTTGTTAAAGTTTTTATAGTTTATAAAGTGATATTCATTTTAATATTGTTGCTCTTCTTAAAATATTTTATTTTTCCTTGTTTCCTCTCCTCACTGAGCTATTTTCCCTGTTGGAGCCCCTGGGCTTATAGCATCCTGCTTTTCCAACTAGGGTTGTAGCTAAGTAATAATAATAATAATAATAATAATAATAATAATAATAATAATAATAATAATAATAATAATAAGGTATTTTGCATATTACACTGCATAACTGGTGTTTATTGATAAGTCCACATTGTCGAAACAATAAAAGAACATGAAAGTCTTCAGTTTCTCCTTAAACGTTCTGATGACATACTGAAGACTCTCTTGTTCTGTGAGTGCTTCGATAATGACGATTTAACGATAAACGAGCAATATGCAGTGTGAAACGTTCACCTTTTCACCTTTGACGGCTGCTTTTCCGGTCTCATACAGTAGGGGAACCCTACTCTCTGCAGGACCTCCACTGTCGTTTTATCTTGTTCGTTCAGAGTATTCCACATTTCATATCATGTATTGCTCATTTACTATTAAATCGTCACTGACAAATGACTCACGGAATAAGAAAGTCTTCAGTTTCCTCTTGAAAGCCTTTATTTTAATATATTCAATCATTCGGATGTCTCGTTGGAGCTTATTGTATAGTCTCATGCAGCATATTTAAAGGCTATGGAGCCTACAGTAGACATATATATATATATATATATATATATATATATATATATATATATATATATGTATATCTAGGTTCCAATAGTTTGAATGCTTTCGAACGAACATGGTAAAATGGCAGTGGAGGTCCTGTAGAGAGTAGGGTTCCCCTGCTGTATAGGACCAGAAAAAAATTCCCTTAAGTAAAGTAAAGCAAGTTTTCTTCTCTCCTCATCTCTTTGCCTCTCAATCTTAGCTTGACCCGGGATGGATACCTAACGACTATACTCAATTTTTTTTTAATGAGGCCCATTTGCACTGACTCGCAGCGATGCCCTTTTAGCTCGGAAAAGTTTCCAGCTATCTGCTTGGTTAGAATTATCTTGTCCAACCAATCAGCAATCAGGAGACTTTTCCGAGCTAAAATGGCACCCCTGCAAGTTGGTGCAAATCTGCCTCACTAAAAAGAATTGACTATAGGTACATAATTCACTGCGTAGGCGAAGAGACATCCTCAGTTTCGGGAACGGTCACATCTGTACACGAAGGTGGATCCTCAACTTCCCTGTCTCTTGGACGAATACCATTATTCCTACAAGTCCCAGGGAGGGGAGGGAGGAGGTTGGCTCACAATTTGTTTATTTGTTTTTAGATTGCGCGAAGGTGACCCGTAAATTGGCTCACAAGTTTTTGTGATAATTTTGAAGGACGGAAAAAAAATGTTTGAAAAATAATAATAGTAAAATAGCTTTTTCAGCGCAATTAAAGACTCTATAATTGATAATCTTAGCTTTTGGGGATTGCAAAAAATATATTTCACTTAAAAACATACATATACACTGAAAGTACACAAATCATACGCAATGTTGACATAATCCACTGAGACAACAACTCCATCATACATTTGATAAGTGTGAGATCGACAAAGATGAGTGGTTCAGTAGGCCTATTCGGTTTCCAGATATCTGGGACAGCGTTCGATCCCAGGTTATAGTTCATAAGTCCACCCGTTCGTTCGTTCGTTTAAGAACGCCTTGCTTATAGCAAGACACGGGATCTTGTACTAGGAGAGCCTGTATGGGTCCACCCAAGTGCTAAGATCTTGCTGGAAAACCAGAAAACCTAACTATTTTGCCCTATTGGAGCCCTTGGGCTAATAGCATCTTGCTTTTCCAACTAGGGTTGTAGATTAGCTAATAATAATAATAATAATAATAATAATAATAATAATAATAATAATAATAATAATAATAATATCCCGATTCCCAAGGTGTTTCATGTAGTGGAAAGACTGGGGGTTAGGATATATATACATATAGACCTATGGAATTGAAATCCAGTATAATCTTAAGACGTTTAATTTGGAATTTATATTTTATCATGATATTGTTATTTCACTGAAACTGACGGAACCTGATTAACTACATCTTTTAAGGATGAGGCGATCGGGGAAGCCTATAGGTGTATCTGCTGAGTCATCAGCAGCCATTGCCTGGCCCTCCTTGGTCCTAGGTTGGGTGGAGAGGGGGCTTGGGCGTTGATCATATGTATATATGGTCAGTCTCTAGGGCATTGTCCTGCTCGATAGGGCAATGTCACTGTCCCTTGCCTCTGCCATTCATGAGTGACCTTTAAACCTTTAAAAATAAATTAAATTTTTATCGCATCTTAAGAATTCGTTAATTTACATTACACATAGCAAATACTCCCGAAATTATATAATACCTTTATAGTGCACAAGAAATCGTACACAACCTTTATATTGCACAAGTAATTTTGCACAGAAAACGAGGAAAATAAAGCTGAACTATCTTTATTTCTACATCTCAAATGGAACTTTGGCAAAAAAAAAAAGGGAGAAAATATAAAGGTGTCAGAGAGAAGTTTATCAGGGCTAATGGCAGACCCAAAGAACGTGAGCTGGAAATTCAGAGTAACTTCGTTCAAAGGCAATT
>NC_090732.1:10703606-10708606 GCF_036898095.1 Palaemon carinicauda
AGATGGTAAATTTCTTCCAACTGAAGGAGCGTTCCCCGAAGAGCTGGAAGTTGGTGAATTTCTTCCTGCTGAAGGAGTGTTCCCCGAAGAGCTGGAAGATGGTGAATTTCTTCCAGCTGAGGGAGTGTTCCCCGAAGAGCTGGAAGATGGTGAATTTCTTCCAGCTGAAGGAGCTTTCCAGGATAAACTGGAAGATGAAATTAATCTTCCTGCTGAAGAAGAGGTCGAGGATGAACTGGAAGATGAAATCGATCTTCCTGCTGAAGAAGAGGTCGAGGATGAACTGGAAGATGAAATCGATCTTCCTGCTGAAGAAGAGGTCGAGGATGAACTGGAAGATGAAATCGATCTTCCTGTTGAACAAGAGGTCGAGGATGAACTGGAAGATGAAATCGATCTTCCAGTGGAAGAACAGCTAACTGAGCCCGGTCTTCCTCAAAGAGGAGACGAAGAGAATGTAGAAGAAGAGAAGGAGGAGAGGGAGGGAGAAGAAAATGTTCTTGCTCTTGAAGAACATCGGTCTGAAGACGATTCAAAGGCAGAGAGAAGTGATAAAAAACTCTCAAAGAAAAAGAGGAGAAAAAGAAAGCTCTTAAAGGAAGAGACCAGTAATGGTGAAGTGTCTAAGGAAGAAAGCAGTAATGGTGAAGTGTCTAAGGAAGAGACCAGTAATGGTGAGGTCTCTAAGGAAGAGACGAATAACAGAGAGCTATCAAACAAAGAGAGAAATAATGGAAAGCTCTCAAATAAAAAGAGGAATAATAAAAAGCTCTCAAAGAGAGAGAGGAGGAAAAGAGAGGTCTCAAAGGGAGAAAGAAAAAATAGCAATCTCTCAAAGGAGCAGAGCAGTAATGAAGAGTTCTCAGAGGAAGAGGAGAGATTGGATTCTGATTTATATGAAGTTCCTGTTCATAATTACTACAGTGTGTTGTCCGGTAAAGAGGATATGGACAGAAGTTCTTTGAAGTCGTCACAAAAATCAGAAAGGAAGACTGTAAATAAGAAGTAAATAGGAAGAGGAGGAAGACGTAATAGAAACTGTAAAAAAAATTAAAAGCCCCAAAAAACAAAAAAAAAAAATAATAAAATGCTAAAAAAATCTAAAAAAATACAAAATGGAAAATTAAAAAAAAGTGGAATTTTTTGTTAAAAAGTAGTTTAAGTTCACTATTTGGGAAAAAAATCAGGATGTTTAGAATAACTGCCCACCTCGATGGATTTGTGGCGAAACCCCTCAGCTTAAATGGTGCTTGGACTAACTGAAAAGGGTGGTTCTGCAGAGGGAAGAAACCTGGCTGATTCTAGTATGCTATGTACCTTGATGGGGTGTACAGGACCTTTGTCAAGTGTACAAAGGGTCGGATATCTAGATCTATTCTTTCGGATACCAACCTTCGGGTGGTTCTGGGGGAATAATCTAGAAGACCGGCTCTGCAGAGGGATGAAGCTGGGATTCTTCTAGTATGCAGACTAGTTCTTGGAGGTTGGGCCAAAACCATTTTGCTGAGGAAAGAAGCTGCATCATCTTTTTGAAGGTGGCATTTATGGTTAGGTGAACAGCAGCAGCAGGAAAAATATTTAGAAAATAGCAGCAGTAAAAGAAGCTGCTAGCAGCAGTAGCAGCAGTAGTAACAGTGGAACAGTAGCATTATTTAGCAGCACTGGAGCAGCAACCCGATTGACTTCTGCTGTACTTTGCTAGCTGGAGTGAGGGAAGTTGGCCGAGACCTATTTCGGTATAAAGGGGCTACCTCTGGCGCGGCGTAAAAACCCGTAAGTTCAAAGCCCAGAACACTGAAATAGGTTTTAATATGCTTCTCTCCTTCATTTAGTCAATAACGCAGGACGGCATCGATTATCATAAATGTGGGACTACATCAAGGGTCTATATTGAGCCCTTACCTATTTGATCTGGTCATGGATGTAGTAACACAAGGTATTAGAGATCAGTCTCCTTGGTGTATGCGTTTTGCTGATGATGTTATACTGTGTAGCACTAGGCGAGAGGTAGTAGAAGAGGAACAGGAGGAGTGAAGAAGAGAAATGGAAAATAGAGGATTGAAGATCGGCAGGAAAAAGACAGAGTATCTGAGATTGAAAAATGGCGAGAATGGGGAAGTTAGTTTACATGGAGAGAGATTGAAAAGTTGAAAATTTCAGGTATTTAGGATCAACAGTTACAGAGGATGGTGATCTGGGGGCAGAAATAAACCACAGAATACAAGCAGGATGGAAGAATTGGAAAAAATTGCGTGGAGTACTATCCGACAGGAGAATAGGGGATAAGTTGAAAGGTAAAGTACACAGGACAGTTTTGAGACCGGCAATGATGTATAGAGTGGAGACAAAGGCAATAAAGAAGACGGAAGAGAAGAAGATGGATGTGGCAAAGATGAGAATGTTAAGATGGATGTGTGGGGTGACAAGAAGAGATAAGATACGGAATGAGGTAATTAGGGGTACCACGGGAGTAAGAAAACTATCAGATAAGATCCAAGAAAGTAGACTGAGGTGGTACAGTCATGTCATGAGAAAAGATGAACAGTATATTGGGAGGAGAGTAATGGAAATGGAGGTACAGGGAACGAGAAGGGGAGGGAGACCAAATGAAGGTGGGTGGACTGTATCAAGGATGACCTTCGATCAAAGGGATTAACCGGTGATGAGGTGTGGGACAAAGGTAGATGGAGAAAGCTGACCAGAAACATCGACCCCACATAGAAGTGGGAAAAGATGTAGACAAAGAAGAAGAAGGTGCTTGGACTAACTGAAAAGGCTGGCTCTGCAAGTGGAAGAAACCTGGCTGATTCTAATATGCTATGTACCTTGATGGGGTGTACAGGACCTTTGTCAAGTGTACAACATGGTCGGATATCTAGATCTATTCTTTAGGATACCAACCTTCGGGTGGTTCTGGGGGAATAATCTAGAAGACCGGCTCTGCAGAGGGATGAAGCTGGGAATCTTCTAGTATGCAGACTAGTTCTTGGAGGTTGGGCCAAAACCATTTTGCTGGGGAAAGAAGCTGCATCATCTTTTTCTTCTTCTTTCTTCTTTGTCTACATCTTTTCAGACTTCTATGTGGGGTCGATGTTTCTGGTCAGCTTTCTCCATCTACCTCTGTCCCACACCTCATCACCGGTTAATCCCTTTGATCGTAGGTCATCCTTGATACAGTCCACCCACCTTCGCTTTGGTCTCCCTCTCCTTCTCGTTCCCTGTACCTCCATTTCCATTACTCCCCTCCCAATATACTGTTCATCTCTTCTCATGACATGACCGTACCACCTCAGTCTACTTTCTTGGATCTTATCTGATAGTTTTCTAACTCTTGTGGTACCCCTAATTACCTCATTCCGTATCTTATCTCTTCTTGTCACCCCACACATCCATCTCAACATTCTCATCTCTGCCACATCCATCTTCTTCTCTTCCGTCTTCATTGCCCACGTCTCCGCTCCATACATCATTGCCGGTCTCAAAACTGTCCTGTGTACTTTACTATTCTCCTGTCGCATAGTACTCCATGCACTTTTTTCCAATTCTTCCATCCTGCTTGAATTCTGTGGTTTATTTCTGCCCCCAGATCATCATCCTCTGTAACTGTTGATCCTAAATACCTGAAATTTTCAACTGTTTTCAATCTCTCTCCTTGTAAACTAACTTCCCCATTCTCGCCATTTTTCAATCTAAAATACTCTGTCTTTTTCCTGCTGATCTTCAATCACCAATTTTCCATTTCTCTTCTCCACTCCTCCAGTTTCTCTTCTACTACCTCTCGCCTAGTGCTACACAGTAAGTTCAAAGCCCAGAACACTGAAATAGATTTTTATATGCTTCTCTCCTTCATTCAGTCAACTACACAGTATGGCATCAATTATCATAAAACCTTCATGGTGCACCGATAGATTTTGAATGTTTTTGAATGCTGTCATCAGTCACGATTGACTACTGCTGTACTTGGCTAGCTGGAGTGAGGGAAGTTAGCCGAAACCTACTTTAGTGCAAATGGGCTACGTTATGTTAGGTTAGGTTAGGTTAGGTTAGCTACCTCTTGCGGGGCGTTAAAACCCCCAAGTTTAGAGCCCACAACACTGAAATAGGTTTCAAATGGCTTCTCTCCTTCATTTAGTTAACTACACAGTATGGCATCGATTATCATAAGTGGTACTTGAACTAACTGAAAAGGGTAGCTCTGCAGAGGGAAGGAACCTGGCTGATTCTAGTATGCTATGTACCTTGATGGGGTGCACAGGGCTTTGTCAAGTGTACAACATGGTCGGATATCTAGATCTATTCCTTCGGATACCAACCTTCGGGTGGTTCTGGGGGAATAATCTAGAAGACTGGCTCTGCAAAGGGAAGAAGCTGGGATTCTTCTTGTATGCAGACTAGTTCTTGGAGGTTGGGCCAACACCATATTGCTGGGGAAAGCTGCTGCATCATCTTTTAGAGGGTGGCATTTATAGTTAGGTGAACAGCAGCAGCAGCAAAAAGGATTTAGAAAATAGCATCAGTAACAGAAGCTGCCACCAACAGTAGCAGCAGCATCAGCAGTGGAGCAGTAGCATTATTTAGCAGCACTGGAGCAGCAGCACCATTGACTACTGCTATACTTGTCAAGCTAGAGTGAGGTAAGTTAGCCGAGACCTATTTTGGTAAAAAGGGGCTACTTCTGGCGCGGCGTAAAAACCCGTAAGTTCAAAGCCCAGAACACTGAAATAGGTTTCAAATAGCTTCTCTTCTCCATCAATTATCATAAGATATTCTACTGATGAATTTTGAATTGTTAAGATGATGAAAAAAGGGAGGAAGGGAGCGTCGTGGGAACCAAGCCTGCAAAAATGGAAGAGGGCTAAACCCACCTGATGAGCCCTTTGGTCTGGGCGAAACCCTCAGGTGCATCACTTTGTTAGTAGTAGGGGTAATGGTATGTATGAATGAAATCAATTCTTAATACATTGATGTCTGGATTCTCTTACCGACCTCGGGATCAAAGC
>NC_090732.1:10713606-10716106 GCF_036898095.1 Palaemon carinicauda
TAACGATCGGACGCTAGGCGATGCCTTTAGGTAAGCGGGCTGAATATTCCAATGTTTAATACCTTTATAGAGTTATCTTGCTCGAGGGTATACTCGATCACACTTTTCTATATTATTTCTCTGGCTCTGGTTTTTTTTTTTAAGTTTTAATAGTTTACATATTTGAGATTTATTTAAATGATGTTGTTCTTGAAATATTCTATTTTGATTATTCATTACTTCTCTTGTAATTTATTTATTTCCATGTTTTCTTTCCCCACTAGGCTATTTTCCCTGTTGGAGCCCTTGGGCTTATAACATCTTGTTTTTCCAACTAAGGTTGTAGCTATTAACACGTATGAAAGGTAGAGTTAAGTTGGACTTTCTTGTTCTATATGAATGAAGTGATTGTTACCTACTCCAATGAGGTTGGAAGGAGGATATGTTTAACCCCTGTTTGTGTTGGTGTTTGTTTGTGTGTGTGTTTGTTAGTGAATACCTTCCTGGCAACAATTTAAATCGTAGGGTAATGAAACTTGCAGGGATTAACTGATATGTAAAGAGCTGGAAGTTGTTAAATTTTGAAAGGTCAAGGTCACGGTCAGGCAAAATGTCCAATTCACGCAATCAGCCATACATTTGGACATCGTTGTCACAAAGGCCTCAAACTTAGTTGATATTTGAGTGCATGAAAATCCACGCTAATTAATACATGTTAAGATCAAAGGACAAGGTCAAGCCGCAGCGGAGGTCTGCGCTCTACTGAGTGCCCCTCCAGTTTTTAAATTATTTTTTCGTCTTAAATAGAAATATTTGTTTAATGTAAGTGTTTGAAAGATCATATTCATTAAGGGGAACTTATAGGTGTCTTCCAGCTTCAATGTCGAGAGACTCAGGTGGGTGGGGATGTATGAACTAAGTCATAATTTGCCTTACTGCTAGCGGTTGCAGGCTGTATATACTACAACCCCCCCCCCCCCCCGTTGTAATGCAGTAATTTAAATGAGGAGATGCTAATGACTGATACCATTGTTTTTACGATATATAAAGGGAAATGATCCTTTTAATTTTATATATGATAGACATTACTTTGGCAATTTTGATAACTATGTTTGTCATATTAACCTAATATGCTTACTGAAAGTTAGTTTTTTATTTAGCACTAGCCCTAAACATTTACCATTGGTCTTCTGGTAAATTGTGTGACTTCCTATAGCAGAGAGAGAGAGGAGAGAGAGAGAGAGAGAGAGAGAGAGAGAGAGAGAGAGAGAGAGAGAGAGAGAGAGATTATTTCAGTTCCTTATCAAGCTGACGTGAGATTCATTTTCCTTCTAAAGTTAAGTAAATTAGTCAAGTTTATAAGTAGAAACGTTACTCCTATTTAAGTGCTCGGTCTTATAAGTGACTTAATCGCACTAAGTAATTCCGTATGCAACTTTAACAATGTAATGAGACGTTTTTTATTTACTTAGTAGGAGATATATCATTATTATTAAGAGTCAAGTATCTTAAATCATCATCATCATTATCATCATCATCATCATCATCATCACCACATACATACATACATACACACACACATATATATATATATATATATATATATATATATATATATATATATATATATATATATATATATATATATATATATATATATATATATATATATATATATATATATATATATATATTGAATGGGGAAACCTTAACGTGGTAAAAGGGTTTAGGTACCGCCATGATCAGCAAAGCTGTCAGGGACAACCATAGCAAAAGTAAATAAGTAGCTCACAGAGGTTTTTGAAAAGTAAGTTGTCCCTGCATAGGAGTATTTCTCAGGTTATTAAAAAAATAACAAAACTGCATATTTCAATTGACAAAATGTGGTTCTTCCATAATGGTTTTCATTTTGTTTTATTATTGAAACCAAGGACCAAAATTCCACCCAACCCAGTACTGTAAACAGTATTAATAATAATAATAATAATAATAATAATAATAATAATAATAATAATATGGAAGTGGGGAATATGGGGTAAGGAAGAGTACCCCTGGATACAACCCAGTTTATAGCTCAAAGGCAGGTACTCGGGATGGGAAAGATTAAGGAAATAGGGAGAAAGAGAAGTACAGGAGAAGAATTAAAGAGAGGGGCAGACCCTCTTGCGATATTAGAGAATTGGTATTATTATTTCATCTGTATGCAGTTCTGGAACAGCATCCAGGCTGTTAGAAATTTTGTTCTTTCTAAAGTAAAAAGGAGTCTGTAATGCTACTGTAATCTACAAATGTGTATTTTTCAAGAATTCCTAATCGAAATACATATCGGTTTTCAGTTTGTTAATCTCCTTTATAATGCTAGTTATATTTCTAAGAGTTTCAATCTTACATGCAGGTTTTAAATCACTAACAACTTTGAACTACTTTTAAACAATAGTGCATTACCACAAATTGCTAAGCAATTACGTTGATTATGCGAAATTATGTCTTGTTTAAAAATACTTTTGTCTAAAATAAAACA
>NC_090732.1:10721106-10726106 GCF_036898095.1 Palaemon carinicauda
GGAGGTTGGAGTCATTTTCATCTACCTCGGTAGTATAATTTTTTTTTTTACGCAAATACTTTTTTGTTTTTTCTAAGTGCTTCGATAATGTGTATTTGAGAAACTAGCAATATGCTAAATGCCTTGGATTCAATATGATAAAATGAATTACGAAAGACCTCGTAGAGACTAGGGTACCCCTGCAGTATAGAACCGGAAAAGCCGCACCCCCCCCCCCCTCAAAGTATAGTATATCGCTAACTTAATCATGATTACAGAATAAATAAAATTAAATTTTCACTCACTTCAGTGTTTCATTGAAACTTATTACTAAAAGTAAGAGATGAAGGTTGAAACCAAAAACACTTACGATTGCTTACTCCCGCCACTCTGAAGCCATAATTCAGACTAAGGCACATTACTATTAAGAAGCAAACCTGAAAATATAAATAAGTTTTAAGATTAAATTAAATAGCACAAACGGTTAAGTTCACTTTTACGTCATATTTACACTCATAAATTTTACCGTAAACAAGGTAAAAATCCTTGAACAAATGTCGCCAGGCATTTATAGTTTTATTGACTTAAAAGAGTGATGTTACGGTTACCAACCCGTAAAAAATAATCAATTATGGTGAAATTACGGTCTCCTGTATTTTATTGAAATACGGCTGAGAATTACTTTTTTTTTACGGAGAATTCCCAATTAAAATTTTGTGTTTTTAACAGTGTAAATATAGAAAAAGCTCTCATATGTAGATCAAATTTCAATCTTTATAAAATGAAAGTAAAGTATAATTTCATTTAGAATTGGAGAAAGATCCATTTCATGTACTAATGTCTTGTGTCGAATTCAAATCCCAATACTTTTGTATTGCTTTATGTATTTCAACATTACTGTATATATTTACATCACAAAACTTTGGATATTCTGGGATACTCACCAAACTTATTACACCGACGAGTACTAAAGGAATGGTGGATAAGCCTTTCTGAGGTTTAAGGATACCCTTAAAACAATTATGACAGGATGCCCCATTGCAGGCGCCAAGGATATCCATCCTGGATAGGAAGAAAAGACATTTAGTATGATACTGTGCTATCTCTTAAAATATTCTATCCTAACCTTAATTATTAGCAGGTATGCATTCTAGTCAAATAATAATTAAAGTTAGTGTGTTTGGCTGTAAATTAAAATATTTTATATTTTCATAGGTAAGTTTCCTTTAGTTAAATGTATGCTATTGTGTGTGTGTGTGTGTGTGTGTGTGTGTGTGTGTGTGTGTGTGTGTGTGCAGATAGTTGAATGGTATAGTAAAACACGGGGCAAACTTACCTAATAAAAAAATGGGGTATATATAGAAAGACTCAGGTTTTATTTCGAAAATGACCTTTAATTCCTTTGCAAATAAATAGTTAATAAGATATACCCTATTATATCCTACGGTAATGGGGGACACCCAGTGGGAACCAGGAGTTTTGGGGGAAAAATTTATTGGCGAATCTTTATAAAAAAAAAATTAAGTGATTTAGAGTCTGGTCCAATCTCGGTATACTGATAAGCCAAAACGAAAACCATAGATATCCCAATAACTTGTTTTCTCAATCCATTATAAGAATACTAATATAAATGATAAATAGATTTTATTGTAATAAAGTACAGGAAAGGTAAATTAAGTATATTTTATGTAAGATGAAAAGCAAACGATTAAGGAATTTCCAAAATAACAGAGAAAGTAAACAAGAGTATCTTTTAACATTGATAAAAGTACCATGTAATTCAGTAGAAGCTGTGGCAATGAATAACATTTGTATAATGTATAAATTAATGAACTCATGATATTAGAGTAATGCTTAATTAATATTGAAAGAATAAAAATCATAAGTTTCAAGTTATCAGTACGGCTAACTGGGGAAAAACGGTGGTTATAAAATTTTCCACAACTGAATTGACGTCACCGAAAATAATGCTACTTTACGTCCAAACTTGTCTTATTCTAATGGCGGCAATCATTTTATCAACATGTACGTAATTATTGATATAAAACAGTCGATTATTCTTGATAGTGGAAATGAATGTTACAGTTACGAATCTCTCACGGTGTTTTAACAGGAAAGCTTCAAATGAAGGATTCCTGACATCGAGCACAGGAATTTAGCCACTGGAACTCTGTTAACGCGATGATTCCGAGGTCATATAAACTAACAGTTTAAGATGATACTCACTCTGCAATGAATATTATAGTCACGAATCTCTAACAATGTTTTAACAAGAAAACATCAAATGAAGGATTCCTGACATCGAGCACAGGAATTTAACCACTGGTACTCTGTTAACACGTTGATCCTGATCACGGAATTGAACAATTAAGGATGATACTCACTCTGCAATCAGCACTGGATATTCCTTCCTTACCCAAAATGCTTAAAAATTAAACTATAAAACATCACGCCACTCGGCCCTTCACCCGTAGAAGCAACTGAAATTATTTTTGGATGGAGTTTTGTCTTTGTGTTTGATGTCAATAAGCCATTTGAAGAAATTACTTTGTTTGTTGGAAACTGCCCAATATTGTAATTGGCCTCTACGGTGGTCATCACCATTTCAAATAATGTGGTTGGACTATTGTTAAAGAGAGAGAGAGAGAGAGAGAGAGAGAGAGAGAGAGAGAGAGAGAGAGAGAGAGAGAGAGAGAGAGATGTTCGAACTTATAAGTATAGAGATAGTATTCATCATCATCATCTCCTCCTACATCTATTGACGCAAAGGGCCTCGGTTAGATTTCGCCAGTCTTCTCTCTATCTTGAGGTTTTCATTCAATACTTCTCCATTCATCATCTCCTCCTACGCGCTTCGTAGTCCTCAGCCATGTAGGCCTGTGTCTTCCAACTCTTCTAGTGCCTTGGGGAGCCCAGCTGAACGTTTGGTGAACTAATCTCTCATGGGAGCGCGAAGAGCATGACCAAACTATCTCCATTTACCCTTTATCATGATCTCGTCCACATATGGTACTCGAGTAATCTCTCTTATAGTTTCATTTCTAATCCTGTCCTGCCATCTAACTCCCAGTATTTCTCTAAGGGCGTTGTTCTCAAATCTACTAAATCTATTGGAGATTGCTTCATTGTCATACCATGACTCATGTCCATACAGTGACACCGATCTCACTAAAACTGTATAGTCTTATATTTATATATAATTCCAGGCGATTTGATTTCCAAATTTTACTTAACCTATCCATTGTCTGATTTACATTTTTCAATGATTCACTAAACTCTAATTCCAAAGACCATGTATTGGAGACCATATTCTTAAATACTTAAAGGATTCTTCCTCATTAATCTTCTCCTTCCAATGATATTTCGTCTTCCATTGCATACTCCGTTCTTATCATCTCTGTCTTTCTTTTATTTATCTTCAGCCCAATCCTCGTGTGATATTTCTTACATTCTGGTAAGCAAGCTTTTCAAGTCCTGTGGTGTTCTGCTAACAAGGACAGCATCATCAGCATACTCTAGGTCTGCTAAATTCCTATCACCAATACAGTTCCATCCTTCTCCCCCATCTCTGACTGTTCCACGCGTTACAAAATCCATAAGGAGGACAAACAACATAGATGACAACACATTCCCTGGGAGTACTCCGTTGTTCACTGGAAATTAATTTGACAAGACTCCATTAACATTAACTTTGCACTTGCCATGCTCATGAACAGACTTAATCAAATTTACATATCTAAGAGGAATTCCATAATAACGCAGGACTCTCCACAATATTGGCCGGTGCACACTATCAAAGGCCTGTTCAAAGTCCACAAAGGCCATCAAAAGGGGATTTCTATATTCTATGTATTGCTGTACATCATGTCTCAAAATTAAAATTTGGTCAGTGCAACTTCTACCCCTTCTAAATCCTGCTTCTTCATCTCTCAGCTTTTCATCAACCTTTCTCTACAGTCTCTTTAGAATAAGCATACTATATATTTTCATAACAACTGACGTAAGTGTTATGCCTCTGTAATTATTGCAGTCACCCAGGTCTCCTTTTTTAGTTATTTTCACCAACACTCATAACTCCCATTCATCAGGTTTTGCCTCTTCATGCCACATTCTACAATGATCTTGTAAGTATTCTGGGAGTCACTTCGGCCAATATTATCTCGGCAGTTACTTACTTACTTTACTTTGATGGCTGCTTCTCCGGTCCCATACAACAGGGGAACCCCACTCTCTACAGGACCTCCACTGTCGTTTTACCTTGTTAACGTTTCATATCGCGTATTATTCATTTACTGTTAAATCATCACTGTCAAAAGACTCATGAAATAAGGAAGTCTTCAGTTTCCTCTTGAAAGCCTTAATGTCTTCAATCATTCGAATGTTTCGTGGGAGCTTGTTATATAGTCTCGGGGCTGCATATTTAAAGGCTCTGGAGCCTACAATAGACATATATCTAGGTTCCAATAGTTTGAAGCCATCTGTAACTATTCTCCTGTCGATACGATTTGTTGGCTGCGCAATATGTAGCAGTTCTCTTAAGTATTTTGGACACCCGGTTCTGATAACTTGATGGGTTATTGTACTTATTTTGAATTCAATTCTCGCTTTAATCGGCAGCCAGTGTAAATCGATCAATATAGGGGTGATCCTTTCTCTAGGTGGGACACCTTTAGCAGCCTTGCTCCTCTGTTTATTATGTTTTGTAATTTCTTAAGTTGCATTTTTGGCAAATTGTAATAGATAGAGTTGCAGTAGTCAATCCTGGTAATAACACAGTTTATCCCAAGTTTCTTTACAGAATTTTCGTCCAGGTACTTTTTTATAAACGCAATATTTCTGAGATGATAACCAGCAGTTTTTATTACATTATTTATTTGGGCATTTAGAGACAGGTTACAGTCAAGAAATACACCTAGATCTCGAACTTTACTAGATATCGGCTCCGAGTCATTATTTATGTTCATTTGAATTTCACATAAGTTTCTCACGCTGTTTCTCTTGCCCTCCACCATGAATTCAGT
>NC_090732.1:10731106-10743606 GCF_036898095.1 Palaemon carinicauda
AATATTATTCATTTGGATGTACTATAGTAGCTATTATGTTGAAATATGAAATATGATTACACTATAATGCATAACTATTGTCTTAAAAGTCATTGAAGAATCATTCTTAACATTTTAGTTCAAAAATAATACCTCAATGATACCATCAAAGCTTAAATATTCTTTTTAATAAAGGCAAATTCTTGAAAAAATTGAGTCAAAATAGACAATTCTATATTATTGTTATTATTATTATTATTATTATTATTATTATTGTTGTTGTTGTTGTTGTTGTTGTTGTTGTTTTAATTATTGTTGTTATTATCATTATTATTATTATTATTATTATTATTATTATTGGTTTTGTTATTGTTATTATTATTATTATTATTATTATTATTTTTGTTATTATTATTATTACTATTATTATTATTATTATTATTATTATTATTATTACTATTATTATTATTACAAGCTAGGCTATAACCCTAGTTGGAAATGCAAGATGCAATTACCCTAAGGGCTCCAACAGGGAAAAAATAGCCTAGTGAGGGAAGGAAAAGTAATGAAAGACAGCTAACAAAATTGGAACCTCTCATAATGGCAACATCTTTCCAAAATAAACTGTTGGAGACTTAATTGAATGCAAAGCCTATAATGGACCATTTTGCATCTATGATTTTTCAAGCGGCTTTTATTTCTATTCATAAATGCGAATGCCTTTATTCAATCGTATTCCGGTTGGCATTTCATGGCAAAAACATTGATCCTTTTTTATGTTATTGGTATTTTCCTTCTGTCCTTCTTTCTCTCGCTTTTTATGTTTGTTTGAATGTTTTTACAGAGAACGTTATAAGAATATGCAAATTTTGAAACCTAAATAACCTAGTCATTATGTTGATACTGATTAAGTAAATCATTTGTACCTCCGCAACGAAGTTGGAAGGAGGTTATGTTTTACCCCCTTTTTGTGTTTGTTTGTTAGTGTGTGTTTGTTTGTGAACATCTCCCTGGCCACAATTTTAATCGTAGAGTAATGAAAAAAGTAGGGATTAACTATAATGTAAAAAAACTGGAAATTATCAAATTTTGTAAAGTCAAGGTAAAATGTCAAGCAAAATGTCCAATTCGTGTAATCATCCATAAGTTTGTACATTGTTGTCACAGACACTTCAAACTTGGTTCATATTTGAGTGCATGAAAATCCATACCAATTAATACATGTTAAGGTCAAAGATCAAGGTCAAGGTCGAGCAAAGGGTCTGCGCTCCACTGAGTGCCCCTCTAGTTTCCCGACGAATCGCCAAAACTATCTTCTTACTCCATTAGCTGTAGCCCTCTTATAATGTTATCCAAATAAATGTTCTCTTTCTCTTTTAACACCCAGAGGGCCTTGGTATCCTTCCAGGAAACATTAGCTATCAATATACCAAATAGGTAAACAATGAACAGATGTCAGATCTAAGGTTTCAGTGTTGCTACTTTACGTCAAAACATCTTTGTAGTTCTCGCGTCGGGAAATGTAAATAAACACGATTCTACCAGAGAGAATGGACTCGTGTTATTATTGGAAGCTGAGACGTGGAGGATAGTGATGTAGACATTGATATTTTTCTTTCGTTTCTTACCACTAAAGAAATAATAAAAGAAACAAAGATTTTTTTTTAATATATATACAATATTACGATAACAGTTTAAATAGCTACAACACTACTAAAAAATTGCCGTTAGAAACGGTAAAAATACTGGAATAAAGTTGCCAGGCATTTACCGTTTTAAAAACGGATATATTGACGTTAAGGAGTGATGTTACGGTCACCAACCCGTAAAAGGTAATAACAATGTAGGATGATAATTACGGCCGCCTGTATTTTACTGAAATACAGCTGAGAATAGTATATTTTTTTACGGAGAATTTCCGATTAGAATAAAGTTTTTTTAACAGTGTAGGATGATGAGCATTACATCAATTACACAAATTTCTCAATTATTACGGAGTTTTCCTTATGAAGGACTGAATATCGTAACAATTTTCATGTTATAAATATATGAAATAATATTACTCGTTATCTGAAGGTATGGAACAGCTTGTAAACTGATGCCGTTATCATATGATGATTGCAGGAATTATTCTTATACGTCGTTCATTTACACAATTTACACAATTAAAACAATTTGCACATTTTACACAGTTTACACAATTTAGACACTACATATTTTACATAATTTACACATTTTGCACAATTTACACTAATAACACATTTTACACAATTTACGCAATTTAGACACGTTACACAATCTACACATTTTACACAATTTACACAATATACACTTTTACACAATTTACACAATGTAGACAATATACAAAATTTACACAATATACATTATTTCCCATTGCTCGGAATTGAGGAATTATTCAAATGACTGAATCCTTTTGAAGTTTGCAGAAGCAATACAGTATCCTTATGTCTCTCTTTGCCTAACATATGTTATTGTTAATGATTAGAGTGTCATTATGCTCTATGGGGTATTGGTATGTGTCAATGAAGTGAATCCAAAACCTGATTGATATGATGTCCTTTTCATTTTACTACTTATTTACTTTTTTCTGGAAGATGGCCTGGCAAGATTATGGTCTTTTCACCTGAGCCAAGAAAATGAGTGAATTTGTTAATAATCTTTAATGATAATGTTAAATTTCTCCAAATTTCATCAAACTTTCAACTGGGCTCCACAAAGCACTAGAGGAGTTGGAAGACCTAGGCGTACATGGTTGAGGACTATGAAGCGCGAAGTAGGAGATGATGAATGGAAAAGTATTGATTTAAAAGCTCAAGATATAGACGACTGGCGTAGTCTAATCGAGGCTTTTTGCATCAATTGGCGTGGGAGGAGATGATGAATGGAGAAGTATTGAATTAAAAGCTCAAGAGAGAGGCGACTGTCGAAATCTAACCGACGCCCTTTGCTTCAATAGGCGTGGAAGGAGATTATGGTGTATTCTTAAAGAGTTCTATTCTTGATTTCGTTCAGAATTATGCGTTAAAATATCAATTTGTTTTCCAAACGCTTTCGCAAGAGCACGATTTTGCCAACAAAGCCGGGCATTGCGTTTTACCAGTTTTGTTGTTTCTGCTTCAACTCTGCACTTGGCTGATAAAATATTGACTGAAACAATACGCGATATAAACACCAACATGTCTATCTCAACAGATTTTCTATTTTACTTTTTTTTTCATGGAAAACTGTACCTTGTTAGTGAAATGCAAATTCACAGGGAGTTATTTGCATGAAAGCTATTTACGGAGTAGCGATTTTAGCCCGTTGCATTGTAGAATTTAGAGAGAGAGAGAGAGAGAGAGAGAGAGAGAGAGAGAGAGAGAGAGAGAGAGAGAGAGAGAGAGAGAGAGAGAGAGAGAGAAGCGTCTGGTGGAAATAATTCATGCCAACAGTTCAAAACAGATTATCTGATAATCCTGAAAGAAGATAATGTATTGAGAGAGAGAGAGAGAGAGAGAGAGAGAGAGAGAGAGACGTCTGATGGAAATAATTCATGCCAACAGTTCAAAACAGATTATCTGAAGCCTGAAGAAAAATAATGTACTGAGAGAGAGAGAGAGAGAGAGAGAGAGAGAGAGAGAGAGAGAGAGAGAGAGAGAGAGAGAGAGAGAGAGAGAGAGAGAGAGAGAGATGACACATTTTTATTGGAAAAGTCTGCGATCTCCCAAATATATTGGAAAATGTCATATGAAAAGGATGGTGATTGATGAAAATAAAATAAATGTTTGCGGAAAAAACTGAAATGTAGATATTCTATGTAACTTTCTTTTTCGGTGAAAACCAATTGAGAATATCAGGAAAATATACGAAATAAGTCGCAAAGGGAATATGTAGATAAATTATTTTCTGACGTATTTGTTATTGTTTGTAGATGACAGTAGTTTGTAGGGAGTTTAAGGCCCAGACTTCAGTTGAAGCTAGATCCCTGAAGAGTTATAGCATCCATGGAGGACTTACCTGATAGTTCGATGTTAGATCATTCTCTTGATATAGTCTAGTACATTCTCCTCTTTCCCTGCATATCTGACAACAATAAGCATATTTCTTCTCTTATTCTTTTAGGTGGATAAATATTTTAACTGTTTAGTGGCTATTTGCACATATGGCTGTGGGAAAGATACTCTTTAGACATAGTAAGCAGCTATTATTGGAAGAAACTGTAAAATCCAGCAATTTTTCTCCAGTCTTGGAATTTCCTATTGCCTTCATAACATGACATTCCACACTTCTGGGCTAGATTTATTTATTTCGTGTTAACACTCAAATACGTTCGTGTAAGAACTAAAGTTATCTACCCCGACACTCCGAAGACATATGTTGGGCCACAGAAATCAGGGGGCAATAAACCAACGCTATATCTATATCCACGACCGAAAACCCTACAAAAAAAAAGTTGATGGAACCCAGATTGTTCACAAGGCAGGCTTATAATAGCTGAAGCTGTAAGCATCGCCCTCCAAGGGCCAACATTGATCATTCAAGCAAGAAAGCGATAAATATAATCTCTGTAATGGTGCAGGTCCGAGTGTGCGTCTGTGTGCGCGCGTATATATATATATATATATATATATATGTGTGTGTGTGTGTGTGTGTGTGTGTGTGTATAAGTATATAATCAACCATCATCCTCTTTATAATCTAAGGATGTCTGAATGTTGAAACATTTCACCTTTTCATTTAAAATTTTTAGATTTAATTTTATTTTTTATTTTTCAAAAATATAATTTCAAAATATTTAATTATAATCTTTGTAGAACCTCATATATAAAAGGAATTGAAAACGTATGTCAACAAATAATCACTAGAAAGACATAGCTTATCGTAACAGTGCTGTTGTGAAGTTGTGAAGAGAATGAATGAAGAAAAGGAAAAAATTATTTTTCCTATAACCAAATACGACGATTCCTGTGGGAAACACATTAGCGCCACTAAGGCAATCGCCTTTAATGTAAATTTGTTAATTGCATTAAAGTGAAACTGGGTCCCAAAAGCATATACTGTATATATATATATATATATTTATATATATATATGTATGTGTATATATATATATATATATATATATATATATGTGTGTGTGTGTGTGTATGTATATATATATATATATATATATATATATATATATATATATGAATTAACTGAATTTTGAATGTCTTGGTATGTACGAATATAAAATCACGATCTCATAAAAATGTCGATTTCAAATTCATAATGACGATAAGGATGGATATCGGGATTTTAATGTAAGAATGTTGAGTAATTTCAGTGCAAGTGTTTCTTACTGAACGCTTATATTGCTGAGTTTTTAAACATTTCATAACCAATATTCAGGTAATTTCCAGAGGATATTATTACTCTATGCATATATAAATCACGAACAGACTTGACAACGAAGGTTGTAGAAATGCCAGAGGTCGTTTAGTGATTGAATAAATAACAAAATGCTTCCTGCAATTACTTACTTGGTTTATGAATCAAATATTGAGTGAATAATGAACCATTTTAAAAATGCATTTTTTCTTCTTAATTATAAAGAACGAGTGTATTAAAAAAGAAATCAATAAGTTTTTTTTTTTTTTATTTAAGACCAGAGCAATATCTTTAACGATGTGTAAAATTATTCAAGATAAAGCTGTTTGATGTCATTGTGCACATTATAGATTAAAGGGACACTCTCGACCTTTTGGTCGACCTTGACCTTGAACTTTGACCTTAACATGTATTAATTGGGGTGGATTCTCATACACGTAATTATGAACCAAGTTTGAAGCCTCTGTGACAACGATGTCCAAACTTATGGCTGATTACGTGAATTGGACATTTTGCTTAACCTTGACATTTGACCTTGACCTTCCAAAATTTGATCATTCCCAATTTTTTTCTACATAAATGATAATCCCTGCAAGTTTCAATACTCTACGATTAAAATTGTGGACAGGAAGCAGTTCATAAACAAACAAACAAACACACAAACACACAAACAGGGGCGAAAGCATAACCTCCTTCCAACCTTGTTGGAGGAGGTAAAAAGGATTTTTTTTTTTTACTTAATTATGCTTTTGATGAGTAAGAAATTCATACTTTTATTACTCTATGACTATCATGAGCAAACTAAAAAAAAAATAATGTAACTCGTAACTTTTTTCATAATCGGATATTCCTGAATAAAATTATAAACTACCCAAGACTAATTATGCGTTAATGATTGTCCCAAATGGGAGCGTTCCTATTATTTTGTGGAAGTCATTAATTGGCTTTTGAAATGGTCAAGCGATCAGGAAGTTTTCAAGTCAATAGCCTTTTTTTATTTATTAGGCTTCCGGAATAATTAGATCATTTTTTATGACCCATTTTCGGATATTTCAGTCATTTGGAATGATTTTGTTTTGTATCTTTAATGATTTTAATAGATTTCTACACGCAAACCTTTGTATATATGTATATATATACATATATATATATATATATATATATATATATATATACATATACATATGTGTGTATACACACTCGTAATCTCATGTCTATATTTTCTAACCCATATTCCTTTACAACCATGAAACATGTTAAGACTCACTCCTTATCATTTAAAACTTATTTTTTCAACACTCTTCACATTACCACTTTGTCAAATATGTCTAAATCTTTTCCAATGCCTTAATTCATTTTCTTTCTCCTACGAAACAATTGATTCAAATACCCTTTTCCTAATTCTGTCATTCCAACTGCCACATGTGAGTTAATTTATTGGTCATTTGTGTCTCCTTTTTTATCAATAATTATGACATTTTTTTCCAAGCTGTAGGTATAGAGGGTTTTGTAAACATATTTTGTAATGTTCATTGAGTTTGATTATTATTAAATCAAGATGCAAGAAAATGATACAAAGACCTCTTTTACTTTTGTTGGTGATTTCAACGCTCACCATAGAGAGTGGTTGAATTCGACATCTCCTAATGATCGACATGGCTTGAGAGTTTTGGAATTTGCATCTGAATCAGACTGTGAGCAAATAATATATGCAGCTACTCACAGGTCTGGTAACTCCTTGTACCTAGTATATACTGCCTCCCCTGGCATTATAACAATTTAGGTTGGTTCTCCAGTTGGGACATCTGATCATGCCTGAATTTCATTTGTAGTTAAGACTGAGTAGCCTGTCCCTGATGTATCATATTCATGTAAGATAAAATCTCAAGCAGAATGGAATAGAATTTTGAGTGTTCTTTTGAATTTGAATTGGTCACATTTCTATAAGTGTTGGTCCTGTTGTTCCTTTGAATGAGAATCTAGTCAACATAATTGATAGGCGTATCTCTTCTCGTGTGCTAAGGTACCGAGTGAAATGCAAATTCCGATTCAGTGATGATTGTAGACGTGCTTATTTGGAGAAGCAGGAGGCCTGTCATCTTTGGAAGGGTAACATATCAGATTTGACTTTGAATAACTATAATCAACTGAGAGCTGTTGCTCGGAGAGTTTATACTTCAACTGGAAAGAAATAGAATTTAACCATAAAAGAAATCCGTTTTGGTAAAACCCAGGAACATAAATAGTGAACTAACCTTAAATCTGCACTCTTTGGTGTAATTATAACTGTTCCTCCTTTACATAAACCAGATGGCTCTGTCACTCACTGTCCAAAGGAAAAGGCAACCCATTTTGCTGATGTGTTTTACAGTAGGCAGAGTAAAGAGGAACTGGATCTTCCTCGATCCTGCTTTCCTGAGGCTAAAATAAAATAGTTTAGCTTTTAGGTCCTGCGAAATTAAAACTCTCTTGATGGACCTTGATGCTTATGGAGGCGTAGACCCAAATGATGTTTTCTCCTTGCTTTTTTATAAAGACTACTGATTTCTTAGCTCCTAAGTAGTCTGTTAGCAAGAAGGGATTCTTGATATCCCTCATTTATTCCATGCATATTGCTATATAGAGTTAAGAATTATAATATATAATTCACATATTTAACTCTCTCTCTCTCTCTCTCTCTCTCTCTCTCTCTCTCTCTCTCTCTCTCTCTCTCTCTCTCTCTCTCTCTCTCTGAAAAGCAAAGTAAGTATTAGCAAGTTGCAGAAATTAGACAGAGAAAACATTCAAAATATGTTATTTTCTGTTAGGGTTGCCAACAGGAAAATCCTTTGTAAGAATGAAATAATATGGAGAATACCAGATACCTTCGAGTTTATTACGCTCCAAAGAAGGTATTTATTTTACTGAAATTATGTTCAGTTTAGATTAAACGAAATAAAAGAACATTTAGAAAAGCAATAGAAATTCATCGTTACTCATGCATATAATAACACACTTCCACACAATAAACTTCATGTTTATTTTTATTGTGACAAATACCTAATACCACGTTGATATTCTATAAGTCATTTTAGTCATATAATGGCATGAAAATGTGCATTTGATATTGTCTTCGTTTGGTTTGAAATAGAACATAACATATTCAAACTCATATCGTTCCTTTAGGGGTAAAATATATTTCCCCCCGACATACTACAGCTTTTAACTGATGCATTTAAATATACTAAGACATTCGTCTTTATAATTTTAAATGTTAAGGTTTCGTTGAAAACTAACTATGTCCTAAGGGCATGAAAATATGTATTTGATATCGTCTTCTTTTGATTTGAATACAGCGTAACATATCGTTCCTTTAGGGGTAAAATATATTTCCACTGACATACTATAGCTCTTTCCTGATGCATTTGAATACAGTTATACAGTCCTCTTTATAGTTTGAATGTTTAAGGTTTCGTTGAAAAATGAACAACACACTAAGTGTATGTTATATTTTAGTATCTGGCTGGAATGAAACGTAAAGGAATACATTGTTTACACAGGGTGGCCATCGAGCTTTCAGGACTACCAATCTATTAGACATCGCAAAAGACTTAATTACTGTAAACTAGGATGAATCAAGAACCTTCGATAACAACATTTGGAGTTATTGTATACACAACTTTTAAAATGTTCGATATATGATTGTAATGGCTACTTATATTATAATTTAAGTATATTTCATCGTGTTTTGTTGGTAGTTGGGTATTCATGTCGTCTATGATGAGTGAGTTGACTATCGATGTAGGGGAAAATAAAAGTCCATGTTACTAATAGATTATTTATTTTCATGTTATTAAGCATCAAATACTCATAAACGGAAATATTATGACAAATTGAGCTTTACTAAAGCTATTATGATTTAGATACAATGTTATTGTCTTGATAAAGACGAATACTACCAATGTCTACCAACGTTCCTCCCCCATATTTTCTAATTCTAAAAGAAGCCAATAGATGGTGTTGGTGCTTTGATTATAGTTAAAAATATCTTTGTATATTTCGCTAGCCGAACCAAGGAAGAATATTTATTTTATATTAATGTTAAATTTCTTATCAAAATATGCTTTTAAACCCGTGTTTGAATTTGAAATATAATTTTAGACTGCAAAAGAGATATGATTGGATAGTCGTTTTTTTTCTGTTGGTAAACAATGGTAATTTTCATCATTGCCTCGCAATGGGGAGAATTTGTGATCATCATTGTCATCATCATCATCACCTCCTACTCCTATTGAGGCAAGGGGCCTTGGTTAGATTTCACCAGTCGTCTCTATCTTGAGCTTTTAATTCAATACTTCTCCATTCATCTTCTCCTACTTCACGCTTCATAGTCCTAAGCCATGTAGGGCTGGGCCTTCCAAGTCTTCTAGTGCCTTGTGGAGTCCAGTTAAAAGTTTGGTGAACTGACTAATAGCAATATAATTTTGATTCCTCCAGATATTTTAACGTAGCCTATATGGTATTGCTCTGCAATTTCTAGGAAATGATAGTAACATAAGTTTGATCTTGCTTTTTCATTAACTGAGAATCTTCGCCTAAAAACAAAATTACGTAATAAATGTCAAGAATAAATTTAGGCCCTAAATGTTTTTTTCAACTGTATTGATAACAACAATTTAGCAGTGCGAATAGCAACTTGCATTAGAATTACTTCACAGAGAGAGAGAGAGAGAGAGAGAGAGAGAGAGAGAGAGAGAGAGAGAGAGAGAGAGAGAGAGAGAGAGACTAAATCTCTATATATTGATGGAACCAAAAGGGGCAACTTACTGGTATGGAAATCAGATGCTACCTGGATTACTGACATGATTACGTTATAAAGACAGCCATTAGAGGCAAATTGGAAGGCTTAGAGAATAGATAGAACCATTAGAGCTCTCACAACGGAAACCCTCTATTCCGTTGGAAAACAAATTATGCGAAGGAGAAACGAAAAAAAGAAAAAAATAGGAAAAAGAAGAAAAACGTAAAATGGGAGTTTTTTAAGAAAAAAAAAACGAGCTGAAGAAATGTTGTGGTGATATTTATTCTAAACTCAAGAATTGAACTCACATGAAACAATGACCAGGGTTGTGGTGGCCGATGTGGTAACGTCCCTGACTGGTGAATGGCAGACTGGGGTTCGAGTCCTGTTCAAACTCGTTAGTTCCTTTGGTCGCTACAACCTCACCATCCTTGTGAGCTAAGGATGGGGTGGTTTGGGGAAACCTGTAGGACTATATGCTGAGTCATCAGCAGCCATTGCCTGGCACTCCTTGGTCCTAGCTCGGGTAGAGAGGGGGCTTAGGCGCTGATCATATGTATATATGGTCAGTCTCTAGTGCATTGTCCTGCTTGATAGGGTAGTGTCACTGTCCCTTGCCTCTGCCATTCATGAGTGGCCTTTAAACACGTCTTGAATTATTCTAATCATTAGAATCATAACGTTGCATTGTTTATATTGAAGCTGGAATTGTCGTGGATTCTGCGGTTACTATATATAGGTTTAAAGGCCGCTCATGAATAGCAGAGGGAAGGGACAGTGATATTGCCCTAGAGAGCAGGACAATGCCCTAGAGACTGACCATATATACATATGATCAGCGCACAAGCCCCATCTCCATCTAAGCTAGGACCAAGGAGGGCCTGGCAATGACTGCTGATGACTCAGCAGGTAGACCTATGGGCTCCCCCAAAACCCTACATCCTTAGTTCACAAGGATGGAGAGGTTGCAGTTACCAAAGGAACTAACGAGTTTGAGCGAGACTCGAACCCCAGTTTGACGTTCACTAGTCAGGGATGTTACCACATCGGCTACCACAACCCTTATCAAACCCACGTTTACTAATACCTATTTTATTGACTACCTACATATACTGTACATATAATCACATACATTCTCAGTAGTACCTTAACTATTACTTTAAATCCCCAACTTATGCATTTTACCAATAATTTTATGTTATCAAATATTCATTTATATTATGATGAAAGCATAATTTTTACGCAGTCAAAATTATAAAGAAAAACACAACCTACTAATTACCTATGCATTTGACTAATTAATATCCCCCATTCTCAATCGAATAAACTCAACACTGAATATCTTGATTAATTATAACAAACAGATAAAACATACATCCACTATGTATATGTGTTTGTGGTAGCTCATGTCTAACTGATTACCGCCCAATTTCCATAACTCCCATATTATCTAAAGTTTGTTAATGTCTTCTAGCAAAACATCTAAAAAAGTTAGCTGAGGGTAATCATCTGTTCTCTAATTGGCTATCGTAGAGGCCTTGGGAAGTCACCAACAAAATTAGATCCACTGATAATTCTGGAAAAGAAGAAAAAAAATGTGGAAAACTGGCCATTTGGAGATGAAAAAGTTGATTATATTCATAAAAAATCTAATTAAAACTACTACAGATTAAGAAAAAAATTGCTATAAAATGAGACACATTGTTGACAGTTTTTACCTGCTGCTCTAAAAGTTATAGTTTTATCATCATCATCATCATCATTTCCTCCTACGCCTATTGACGCGAAGGGCCTCTGTTAGATTTCGCCAGTCGCCTCTATCTTGAACTTTTAAATCAATAATTCTCAATTCATCATCTCCCATTTCACTCTTCAAAGTCCTCAGCTATATATGCCTGTGGGTTCCAACTCTTCTAGTATCTTGTGGAGCCCATTTTAAAGTTTGGTGCACTAATCTCTCTTGGGGAGTGCGAAGAGCATGCCCAAACCATCTCCATCTACCACTCATCATGATTGCATCCACATATAGCACTCGAGTAATCTCTCTTATAGTTTCCTTTCTAATCCTGTCTTGCCATTATAATAAAATTCTATATCAAAACAATAAATTGATAAAATATTCCCTTCCTTCTTCGACCTTCACCTGACAACCAAAATGTAATTGTGTATTTAATCAATGTGAAAAAAATCCCTTTACCCCCACTGGCCCACAGAAAAAAGAGAGAAAGAAAAAAAACGTGATCTTTCTGATTTCATTCTGATTAAGGGAATAAACGAACGTTTCGCTCCGAGTCAAAAAGAAATGAAAAAGTTTGCAGACACAAATATCATTCAGGTCTTTTCCGTGAACAATTATTCGTCAAAAAACCAG
>NC_090732.1:10748606-10763606 GCF_036898095.1 Palaemon carinicauda
AATCTGCTGTCAGATGCCAGGAAATCGCATCTAAGGGTGTTTCCTGGTAAAAAAGATCTCTGGCGGGGCCCCCCACCGTCATTGCTTTTTCAAACTTGAGACCCCCCCCCCCCCCCACACCCGATAAAACGATCCTAAGCCCCTGGTACATGTAACAAGCCAGACTTTAGAAATAACTGATATCTATATTTAGTCTTATGATTAGTAAACAACGTATTTAATGCGGACATGAATATATTTTGGTTGAATTTGGGGTTTTTAATTCTATGGCTGAGTTCCACTACATATTTTGCATCTGTATTTTACATATAATTACCATAACTTAGAGCCTAAAATCAGAAGAAAAATAGTATTATCGGAATTATGATTTTTATGCATTAATTGGAAAAAACTAACATGAAAGTATGTTTCAGTAATCATACACTTCTTCGAATAGAATCCGAGTGTTTAAACGTCTTGTCAAAAGATGGCAGCACACGTCCCTTGTTCCTTTCATGTGAATGATTCTATCTAATTAGAAAAGGGTGATAGATTGATACTTATGTAGAAATATGTGTGACAGGTATATATTGTATTAAGTTCAAATTAAGTAGCTTATTTTTAGCTATTTATAAAGCAAAATGACGCAATGGAAGGTTCCAGAATGCAAGGATTATAGAACTTTACGCATTATTTCTTTTCATGGCCAATAGATGACCTTAGCAGAGAGTACTAAATTGCTAATGATCCCCATCATCCATTCATTATAATTTTCTTTACTTCATTTCTGTTTCTATTTTGGCACAAAATTGCTATAAAGTAGACGCACGTGAACTTGATGTTTCTTGTTGTCTGGCCATAACTTAATTCATAGGAAAGTACAGATTTCTCAATAAATGTCACAGAAATATTTCCTCAGCAAACAATCGTTAGTTCAATTACATTTGGGGGGTCAGGGGCGGTCGCCAGATATGCCACATGTACTGAAATTGGTGAGATAATCGAGTGATTACACAGTAATTTGATCTAATTTTCAATTACCTTTTATGAAACCAAAATATAAGTGTTACGTTTCATGGTATGACATGTATTGTTAGTAAAACCTACGCAGAATAACAATATTGTGACCTTTCAAAAGGCATAATAACGCAGACTTCTCTCCCTCCCTCCCTTAAACCGCGTCGAGTTTAACTTTGCCGCCAATAGATGGCATCAGAGGCACCTTGTCCAAAGTAATATTGTCAATTATTTGAAGCCACGTGTGTCAAAAAAGTTTGGTTGGAAGTTAGAGGCTAGAGAATTGGTAGTTGGTAAATTGTCCAACGATCGTTTCCTTATTAGGAATGAACATTTTTATCAGATAATAGTGTGATTTTTTCATATGATATCGGAAGCAACTTGAGTTTACTTATGAAAGTGTTTAGTATTTCCTTTTTTCATTAGAACACATGGATGGTAAGTCATTTCCCTGTATAATTAACCAAAATAACAATCATCAGCGTAGTTAAGGTTAGTGGGACGAGTTTGGGACAACGCTGCCAAATGGAGTTTCCTTGAATGGAGAATATCATTATTCATTACAGATTCAAATAATTTAAGGAGTAACAGTTATATGTTAGAAGGTGCATGGCTATGGTGTATTTTGATGTTCTTATAATCAGCGTAGGCAACATAGACAAATCGAATAATGAAAAAGCAAATGGTCACACTTCTGTGTCTTCGCCAACGCCTGACAGTTGCGTCTTCCACCTGCGAATTTGTATATGTTAATAAGGGCGTTCCAGAGTGTAAATCGTTAATAGAATAGACCTTATCATCATTTCCTTAGTAAATGTATGCATGTCAGTAAAGCTGTTTTTGGTACAATATTGATTAAAGGAATCCATTATATATATATATATATATATATATATATATATATATATATATATATATATATATATATATATATATATATACAAACATTAATGTTTCCCCTTAATAGTAACGTCCACAGTCTTCCTAGGTCAATGATATGCCAGTGGTGAATATATAAGAAAAAAACATAATTATTTGTCAACATAGATTTTTATCATTACGAATATTGATAGCGATGTTTTTAAGGAATTTGGTGCTGGACATAGAGTTTAGGATGATAGTTTGGATAGACGGAAATGTAAGCATACGTGATTATAATGTCTCAGGGATTAATGAGAATATAAACAAAGTTTTGCTTTATACAAAAAGTCTATTTCAGAGGAACGGTTTCTTCAGCATCGATATCAAAGTCAGTTTAAATCATTGCCAATAGATCACAAGAAAGGATTTCCCTTTTTTTACATTTCGCATTCGATGAAGATTCAAGATTAGAGATTCAAATAATTTATTGACATAAAAAGATACATCAAATGGAATGCATAAGCATGATTTTGCAACCCTTTCCAAGTAAGACAATTCAAATAGTATTATTACCTATTCCATGCAAACTTAGGACATTTTTTTAACAATATTATCATTAACATTATTATTAAAAGAAATAACAAATCATTTGAACAACACTAGTTATATTTCGTTCTCTAAATTCCAAAAGTTCAAAACACTCCAACATGTAATACTCAATAGTGTATGAAAAAGCCTCGCCACACAATCTACAAGACTTGCCATTATCATCAATATATTGCCAACAATAATTGTAACGTAACCTTAGCCTCATATTAAGAGTATACACTTTTGATAAAACTTTGCCATATGTTATATGGGTGTTTTCACTCACAAAAAGGTAGTGCCTCATGCTAGCACTGCCTTCTTCTTGAATCCTAACAGCATTTTCGGCTTCCCAAAAATTTTGCCTGTGCTTTATTCCTTTTTTAACTCTACTTGGACTCATAATGCTCTCAATATCTATCGTAGGTCTTTTCGTTGCCTGTCTAGCCAAAAGGTCGGCAAATTCATTCAAAGAAATGCCAATATGAGAGGGAACCAAGAGAAATTTAACAAAAAATCCTCTCTCTTTGTACTGACAAACTAAGTTCTTACAATGAATAACAACATCATTATGTTTTAATGTTCAGGGCAAATAAAGCTCTCTGCGAGTCAACAAAAACTAACATGTTTGCATCTACATACCACCACTCTCAAACCCTCATGAATGGCATACAATTCTGCTGCCGTAGAGGAAGTATTATCTTCAATTGTTTTAGAAATTATCTCATCAATACAAATATCATTGTCATAATATTCCCTGATGATTACCCCACAACCAATTCTATTATCAATAACAGAACCATCACAATACATATACAGTAAATGACATTACATTTGGGTGAAGAATCTATTTTATTAAGAAAAAATTGTCTCAATTCCAATGTATTATATTCATTTTTCCTATAATCCAGTTTAGTGACAGTAATGTCTAATCTACTACAAGGTTTAGGACGAACTACATTTCCTATGTTGACACAGTACTTAACAACATCAAATTTAAGTTATTTTATACAGCTTCCTTAAATGACCTATAGGTCTAATTAAGGAGCTTCCTTAAATGACCAATAGGTCAAAGTAAGGAACTGCAAAATACTTCTAACTGTAGCGACTGAAACTATTTCATGAATCCTGTCCGTGACACTTGGAAAGTTCAACTCTAACCTCATGATCTCAATACGAGTGCTCATTGGACAACCTAGTATAATATGCATGGCTCGAGTTTGAATAATTTCTAAATTTTTCAACTCATGCTCTGAGTAACATATAAGCACAGGAGCTGCATAATCAATAATGGAGCGAATAGTACTAATATACATCATTGGTAAAACTGGGATACTTACACCACTTCCTCCGTTGGCCAATACCTGCAAAGGTCTCAGTCTCGATATGCACATATTTCTAACATAATTAAGCTCATCCATGCTCTTATAGAAACCAATATACATGCCAAGATACTAATATGTATTTACCCTTTCCAGTTCTCTTCCATTAAAAGATAACTCCTTTTCACTTATCATGCATGACTGAATCTTACTTTTATTTTCATTAATAACCAGTCCTTTGTTTAAACATAAACCTTGTAGCTGATCAAATGCATTTTTCAAAACAAACTCGTTGCGGGACTGAATTAAAATGTCATCAGCATAAATCACCACATCTGTACCCATAGGAAAATTATGTCTTGCAATTTTGTCCATAAGCACATTAAATAAAGTTGCACTTAAACACCCCCTTGTGGGGTACCTAATTCTAATTTCATTTCTTCAGAATCATGTTCCTGAAACCATACTTTAGCTTTTCTTTCATTCAAATAACTATAAATCCACCGCCATAGTGATCCCTTAACACCCTTGTTAACAAACTCTTCAAGAATTACTTCTTTATTTGCTCTGTCAAAGGCTCCTTTAAGATCAACAAAAGCATTGCATTTACCAGCATTATGACAAAGTACCCTCAAAACACAGTCAGTTGTGCTTTTACCTTCTATAAAGCCACACATATCATTTGACAACTGATCTCCAATAATAAAAAGCAACCTGTTAAATATTAGCCTTTCTATCAATTTACATATGCAAGACGTCAAAGAAAGAGGTCTATAATCCCCATTGTCCTTAGGAACAGGAACAATCAAAGCCAATTTCCATTTGATAGGCAGCCTGCCGTTTTTATGAGAAAGGTTGATACAAACCCAGCAAAGGGCTATCCTCAATCATGATTAAGCAATTCATTATATCATTTGTAACCCCATCCAACCCAGGGGCAGTCGACTTCCCTTTTTTAATTCCTAATAATAATTTATCTCTCGTAAAGGGCACGCAAGTTTCATCTATCACCCCCATCTGCATTTCCACCAACTGCCGTCTCTGTACACGGCGGCCATGCAAACAAGACTGGATGTTAGGTGGTAAATTGCTACTACTAGAGGCAGCTGCCCACTTTCTCATTAATTCATTTGCTTTACCTTTAGGATTCGGATGGGCAACAATACTCTTTTTGACTCCCCTCGCTTTATCTATTGCATTCCACACACCACCCAGAGATTTCATGAACGAAATATCCTCTAAAAAAATATAAAATGCTTTCCTTTTGCCTCTCTTCGTATTTCAGAGGTGCCTTGAGCAATTTGTATCATTGTTTCCCTGCTACGCCAATCCCTTGGATTCAAACTCCATTTTCTTTGAGCTTTCCTCAAAACTTTATTCCAGGTTCGAACTATTTTGTCATTAAAATACATAGATTTCTTATTAAAATTGTTACTATCGTTGTTTTCAGACTTGCATAATGCTGTATCTAAAACATCAAGCAAATCATACAAAAATTTATTTTCATCATTTGCATGTCCATTTATAGACTTATATTCCTTATATCATTTATCATTTTTGAACATAAATTCAAACTTTTCATCATGTATAATTCTTAATCTTTTACGCTTAAGCTAGAATGCTATCCGTCGAATGCCCGAATTCGTCTCGAGAGCAAAATGATCACTTACCAAGTCACCAACAACGGAAGCAACAGCTTCATACTCAGCCATATTAAAAAGAAGTACATAATCAATTCTCCCTCCTCTTATGTGAGTGGGTTCTTTATTACCTAATATACAGACATTATCAAGTGAGTTAAGAATACTATGTAAAACAACACCATTTCTTTTCGGACTCCCAAAATTTTCTAAGCTTCGATGACGAGCATTGAGATCACCCATTAATAAACATTTCTGATCAAATACATAAGAGGGAAATTTTCAAGTGAAAGTCTATCAATATGAATATAGACGTTAATGATATATATATATATATATATATATATATATATATATATATATATATATATATATATATATATATAGCAATTGTCAACATACAATTTGAGAACGAAAAGTTCAGTGCCATCAACAAAACGAGATTCACATTATGTTGCAGGAATACTATTCTTAATAAATGTAGTTAAGCCTCAAATATTATTTTCTTGGTTGGCTGGCAATTGCTATCCCGGCAGTTTAAAGCCTAACCCATTAACCCCAACCTCTTGCAAAGTAACTACGTCATAATTATGAGACAAAACACAAGCATGAATATCAGTCGCCCTTTAATGAAGACAATTTATATTCCAAGATAACAACTCAAGATTAGATACCTCCATTTTTGTTTACCTGTTCTCTGAACCTTTTGGCAAATGCAATGACATCACTTCCCAGCTTATCATTTGGAGCTTGCATATAAGTCAATATAGCATCTAATAAATTTGTCATTTCCTGTATATGACCACTATAAACAACAACTTCAGCTTGACGATCATTCACAGAAATATGCTTTCCATTACTAGGGGATTCAGTTTTTTGAGAAGTCGATTCATGGGCGTGCACCTCAACGTCTCTTCGAACCAAGAGGTCGATTCTTCGCTGGCTTTACCTTAGAATCCGATTTATCTTTGGAAGAGACATCTGGAATGTTGCAAGCTTTATTAACCTGGCTCTGCAGTGTCAGAATCAAATTCTTCAGTTGCTCTACTTCAATTCGGAGAGCAGCTATTGCGTCAGTATTTTGTCTTTCTAAATCAGAAGAATTTCTAGTCCTTTGCCCCCAAACATTGACCACACGACCACCTTGGTCATTCAAAGTCTGATCAGGGATAAATTTTGTAGGGCTTCCTGCGGGGTTCCTCAACGAGTTATCTGGTCTGGCTACACTAACAACAGGCCTTTTTCTTGCACAAACGAGAATTTGCATTATGCTCCCCTCCGCAGTTGCAACACTTGGGGGTGATTTTAATGTTTTCCTTAATCTTTTGGACACATTCTCGAGAGTCATGGAACTTGTTGCAGTACCTACATCGACTATCATGCTGGCATTTGTATGCCCTGTGCCCCGACCTGCTGCACTTAAAACAAAGTGGCTCTTGTTCTTCAAATACAGCTTTTTATACTCAAAACAAGGAACAAAAATCTTTTCAGGAACATTATCTTTTAACCAAGCAATTAATTGGGGTTTAGGGAAAACCTTGCCCCCAGCCTTTACTATATTCTTATTTTCTATAATAAGGTCAGCAAAGGGATGCCATAAATAATAACCTTGGTAGTTTTTCCTTCTTCACTAGGCTTTTCTAAGATTACGTTTTCAAAACCATCTGTCGTTAAAAATTTTACTGCTTTTTCATCCTTCACTGTAACAAATTCTTTATACTTTCCTTCTTTAAATAATACATCAAAATCTGGATGTGCTTTATACAACTTAAATGCCCTCCGTACTTTGCTATTATAGTCCATTCGAAGATCACTTGAACATATAGCCGTTTCCTTGGTATGGTCCCTCCAAGAACCTCATGATCGTTGCTATTAACAAAAGAAACACTCTCAATATCATCTGGATTTGGGGAGATTCTCTTCCTCTTGCTACTAGAAGTTTCCTCATTAATCTGATCGACCACCGACGAATGAGACACTGTGCTCTGCAGACTATCCTTGTTTTTTCCGTTTTTTCCATCTCTTTTTCTTCGGTGTCTCAACTGGAGATAAGACTTCACCTGAATCACTGCTTGTCACTGCTAAATCCATCTGGACGAGACTTTCAGCCATCGATACCTCACTATCCAATCAAAAGTCCAATGAACCATAAAGTGAGGAACTAGATGAAACTTCAATACAATCCAACAGTAGTATCCAAAGGGCTGGCTAACGTCTGCTCCCTACGCCTCCCGGATCACCAGTGCATTCGATGAAAAGGTTAACAAAGATGATAGGTTGTTGGATGTCAAGAAAGGTTAATCGGAATTTTTTTCATGGCGGTTTTTCAAATAAGTCACAAATACCCTCTGAGAGATAGAAATGGGAATAGATTAGGCTGGTCTAAAAATCAAATGTTTATCCTTATTTCTATCGGTTATAGGATCAAGTTATTTGCCGGGCAGCATTATTACACTTTGAATACTGATTCGTCTCTATAGCTGCCCGGGAGCCAGTCAACTGCCTGATCGCACAGGCAGTGCTTACGTCACTGCTCGCTTGGCTATGATGCCCAAAAAATGTTTTCAAATAGCATATATCTATTTGACATTTAAACGTGTTTTTTTTTCGTATTTTAAATAAGCCATATATTTTAATACATTAATGTTTGGATTCTCTTAACGGCCTCGGGATCAGAGTCTCGAGACGAAATCACTCAAAGACAATAGCATCTGACCGGCCGAGATTCGAACCTTGGTCCAGGATGCTTGTATGACAGTGACTGTACCATTTAGCCATGAAGAAAGATGTTTGCGGCTTTCTTCGTGGCATAATGGTACGGTCACTGTCATACAAACATCCTGGACCAGGGTTCGAATCCCGGCCGGTCAAATGCTATTGTCTTTGAGTGATTTCCCCTTGAGACTCTGATCCCGAGGTCGTTAAGAGAATCCAGACATTAATGTATTAAAATATATGGCTTATTTGAAATATATACTGTATGTATATATATATATATATATATATATATATATATATGTGTGTGTATATATATCTATCTATCTATCTATCTATCTATCTATATATATATATATATATATATATATATATATATATATTAATATTTATGCTTGTGTATTTCTCCTCGTTATTACCGCCCATGTAATTGTTAACAGAAATAACTGTGTAGGAAAATAAAACGTTTTACAGAGCATTTCTTTCTATAGTAGCACATGCTTTGACAATTACGATGAGGAGTTGCCATGCAGGCTAATAATAGGCCATAAATATTAGTCTTCGTCAAGGGCAATATTATATGGGTTTTGAAGGGGTGGTTTTTTTTTAGGACTTAAGGATGCTGGCAAGATTGTAGATGAATGGGAAGGACTGTCCTGTTTGACAGGGCAATGTCACTCTCCCTTGCCTCTGCCATTCATGAGCGGCCTTTAAACCTTTAAACCATAACTCTTACTTCTATAATTAGGAAAAGGAATTTGCAGGTCTTTGAGTGAGCGAGAGAAACGGAAACTGAGGAAGAGGGGAGGAGTAAACGGCAGGAGAATATTGTGGAATACGTTCACAAAATTCAGATAACATTTAATTGGATGTTTATCCTGGATAAACAATGGATTTGCTCAGACCCTATTTGGAGGGGGCCGGTCGATCATTCTCCTCTCTCTCTCTCTCTCTCTCTCTCTCTCTCTCTCTCTCTCTCTCTCTCTCTCTCTCTCTCTCTCTCTCTCTCTCTCGTCTTTTTTAAAGTAATTTCATCGAAAGCTTCATACAGTTTAAACTTAATCAGTAACTTAAATGCAATTATGATCTGTATTTCACGGGTATTAGTTTTTTATATAGTTTATAATTAAAAGGTGAGATTTGATCACAACTAACGCATGACACAAATTCCTTATTCATAAATACACATAAGAATCTTTTAATTAGTATCTATTAAGGAGGATTAGATATATTTATATTATAAATATCTTGGCTTATGATAATTTATTCCTTCATAACTGTCGTTGCAGATTTTTTGTTAAGAATTTAACTGAAAATATGGTTAAATGCGACGTGGAAAAGGTTTTAAAGTGTAAACCCTTTATCTCCATTAACGAAAGGTTGTAAAGTATGAACCTTTTATCTCCATCAACGAAAGGTTGTAAAGTATAAACCTTTTATCTCCATTAACGGAAGGTTATAAAGTATAAAATTGTTATCATTATTAACAAAGATTTTCTTCATCTTTTTATTAAGATAATTAAGCCACTGACTGTTGCTAAATGGTTAGAGTTTAGAAAATCATTGTAATTTTGTATTGATTAAGAAAAGGATAACCTTCACTTCATCTTATTTTATTTACCAACTTCTTCTCTGGAGCATTAATATCCATAATGAATTTGCTTTACAAGTGTTGAAGCTTTTATTTATACTTATTAGGCTTTTAATAGAATAACATTAGTTACACGTAATCTTCTATTATTATTTTTATTATATTTGTTTTTATAATTATTATTATTATTATTATTATTACTAGTATTATTATTATTATCATAATTATTATTATTATTATTATTATTATTATTATTATTACTATTATTATTATTATTATTATTATTATTATCATATTATTATTATTATTATTATTATTATTGTTATTATTATTATCATTATTATTATTATTATTATTAACATTATTATTATTATTATTATTATTATTATTATTATTATAATTATTATTATTATTATTATTATTATTATTTTTATTATTATTACTAGTAATATTATTATTATTATCATTATTATTATTATTATTATTATTATTGCTAGCTAACCTACAACCCTAGTCGGAAAAAGTTCGTCTATTATGTCAGCCGTTGCTGTCATCTTCCTTATCCTCTGAAACTTTAAAGAAAGGGAGTTGAAATTGTCTTAGTGGAAATGACATAAACTCATTTAAATACACTTAAGTATTCAGGAACTTTTTCTTTTCAATTTTGGTGTCACTTGAAAGGAAAGAAGACTCGCTTCTGCAAATTATTGTCTTTTTCTTGTAATCTATTTTTGTGTCGTTATTATTATTATTATTATTATTCTTCTTCTTCTTCTTCTTCTTCTTCTTCTTCTTCTTCTTCTTCTTCTTCTTCTTCTTCTTCTTATTATTATTATTATTATTATTATTATTATTATTATTATTATTATTATTAGCTAAGCTACAACCCTAGTATGAAAAGCAAAATGCTATAAGCCCAAGGACTCCAACAGGGAAAAATAGCCCAGTGCGGAAAGGAAATAAGGAAATAAATAAACAATATAAGAAGTAATTAACAATTAGAATGAAATATTTTAAAAACATCAACATTAAAACAGATACTTCATATATAAACTGTAAAAAGACTTATGTCAGCCTGTTTAATATTAAAACATTTGCTGCAAATTTGAACTTTTGAAGTTCTAATGATTCAGCTACTCGTTTAGGAAGATCATTCCACAACTTGGTAACAGCTGGAATAAAACTTTTAGAGTACTGTGTAGTATTGAGCCTCATGATGAAGAAGACCTGGCTATTAGAATTAACTGGAGGCCGATTATTACGAACGGGATGGAACTGTCCCGGAAGATCTGAATGTAAAGGATGATGCATAATGAACTAATTGAACGACGGTGCCAGAGATTAATATTGGATACTTCTCACTTCACTGACTTTAGTCATTTTGACTTTCCGTGTTCTAATTTTAATGAATATAAATATAAGTTTCATAACAAATTTTAGCTTCATTTTGCAATTGTAGAAGATATTTTATTCTAATTGTTCATTACTTGTACTTTATCTATTTTCTTGTTTTCTTTCCTCACTGGGTTATTTTTTCTGTTGGAGCTCCTGGGCTTATAGCATCCTGCTTTTCCAGCTATAGTCAATTCTTTTTAGTGAGGCAGAATTGCACCGACTCGCAATGGGTGCCCATTTAGCTCGGAAAAATTTCCTGATCGCTGATTGGCTGGACAAGATAATTCTAACCAATCAGCGAGCAATAAACTTTTCCGAGCTAAAAGGGCACCACTGCGAGTCAGTGGAAATCTGCCTCACTAAAAAAAATTGAGTATAGGGTTGTAGCTTATGGAGGCTTTCTTTACTTTATTGAATTATTTTTAATCTTATTCTCTGCACAAATATTAAGCTTGAACTTTCTACTGTTCTTGATGCCGACGATTAATCTGGAAGAGGAGTTGCCCTAAACGATGACTTTATCTTTCTTTAAAGAGAAAAAATTCTTTTATGAGCGCTTCTTAGTTTTTCTTTTTAGAGGACACAGATTAATGGGCCTTTAGAAAAAGGGAATGGAAAAGATTAATGATACGAGAGAGAGAGAGAGAGAGAGAGAGAGAGAGAGAGAGAGAGAGAGAGAGAGAGAGAGAGAGAGAGGCTGGGGTTTCCTCGTAACACGAACACAATTGCTTTATTATTATTATTATTATTATTATTATTATTATTATTATTACTACATGCCAAGCTGCAACCGTAGTTGGTAAAGCAAGATGATATAAGCCCAAGGGCTCCAACGGGGAAAAATAGCCCAGTAAGGAAAGGAAATAGACATAGGATTTTTGAAGTAATGAAAAATTAGAATTAAATATATAAATAAACATTAACAGCATTAAAACAGATAATTAACATATAGACTATAAAAAGACATATGTCAGCCTATTCAACATAAAAACATTTGTTACAAGTTTGAACTTTCGAGCTTTTATTAGAAATGAATCATCATTCAGGAGTTTCATTACAGTTCTAAGAATATGTTTTCTTTTATTTGGAAAAGCTTTATTTCGTTTGGCTTTTAAGGGAGACAGATGAAAGAGGATAAGGCATTTTCTCGTCCCAGAATTACGCCTTAAGTCTTACAACCACGCTCTCAGCTTTCAATTGCTCTATCGCTGTTTCCTGTCTCCAATATCTCCCCGCTATAATAAAGAGCAAGTGTCTGAATATATATATATATATATATATATATATATATATATATATATATATATATATACTGTATATATATGTGTGTGTGCGTGTAAATATATATATATATATATATATATATATATATATATTTATATATGTATGTATGTATGTATATATACATATATATTTGTATATATACAGTACATATACATACATATATATGTTTATGTTCATATATATATATATATACACATATATATACAGTATATATATATATATATATATATATATATATATATATATATATACGCGGACATATACATATACATATGTTTATATATATTCATATATATGTATAAATGTATATATATATATATATATATATATATATATATATATATAGATATAGATGTATATATACACGCATATATACATATTTATATATATATATTTATATTTATATTTTATATATATATATATGTATATATATATATATATATATATATATATATATATATATATATATTCCTGTCATGCTGAGGGACGAGAGAGAATAGTAATTACCATGGTGAGAGGGGGTACCCCGAGAGGTGCACTCGGAAACCACAAATCCGGAAATTGCCGAGCCAGCGGGTTGTAGTTAGGAAAGAGGAGGGTTGGGAAGGGTTGAAGTTGGTTGTTTGTGCATGTGTATGTGTGTACATATCTATCTAATTATTTAGACGTCATTTTTGACGGCTTGGGTACACTAGTTTATATAAATCGTGAGTAACAATTTAACAAAAGAAACAACTCCAACCTTCCATTATTATTAATATAATTGCTAAACTACAACCCTAGTTGGAAAAGCAGGATGCTATAAGCCCAGGGGCTCCAACAGGGAAAATAGCCAAGTGATGAAAGGAAACAAGGATATAAGAGAAGTAACTAACAATTAGAATTAAATATTTTAAGAATAGTAACATTAAAATAAATATATCATTTGTAAGCTATAAAAACTTTACCTAAATAAGAAGAAGAAGAATAAAGGAATAGTGTGCCCGAGTGTACCCTCAAGCAAGAGAACTCTAACCAAAGACAGTGGAAGACCTTGGTACAGAGGCTATGGCACTACCCAAGACTAGAGAACAATGGTTTGATTTTGGAGTGTCCTTCTTCAAGTATTGTATATTCAGCCTTTGACAACATCACAGATCACGTATTAGATAGAAAAATTTAGTCAAAGAAGGGAAATATTAGGTTTATTCTTCAAACACAAAAACGTTTCGAAAATAACAAAAAGATAAAGTATTAAAAAAAGAAAAATTTGATAATCTTAGGGTTTATTTGCTACAGGTTACTGAAACAGAAAATCTTTTAATATATTTCCTTTTTTAAACAATCTTATTTGATTATTGTCAGTAACATATATGACCTAAATCCATTGATGTACAGTCTACTTTTAGATATTCAAGCATTATTTTATCTGGTAAATTGTGTTTATATAACTACATACTGTAAAAATTATGTATTTTTGATAAACCTTGGCTCCTTTTGTTACATAAAGATCACTGTTGAAACATTTTTATTAAAAAATGTCTGGCAACATTTATTCCAGGATTTTTACCGTTTTAGAAACGGATCTATTGACATAGAAGAGTAATATTATGGTCACCAACCCGCCAAAGATAATAACACAGTAAGGTTGCCTGTAATTTACTGAAATACGGTTGAGAACAATATATTTTTACGGAGAATTTCCGATTAGAATTGCTTAGAAAGGTCACACACTACTGCGAGGAAATTATTGTCTAACTCACATGGGTTGAATATCTAAGATGTTAGTATAATTATACTGAAAATGGCTGGGTCTAATATAGTCTCGAATATATATATATATATATATATATATATATATATATATATATATATATATATATATATATATATATATATATATATATATATTTATATACATTTCTATATATATGTATATAAATATATAAATTTTGGATGGACACATGAAACGTTTTGGTATTTTTTCGTATCAAAGACATTAGATTAGTGATAGAGTTTCTAGATTTTCCTTTTAAACTTTTGGGAAAGGCAACACATTTCCATTGTGTGTGCCCACGCGCACGCGCGCGTGTGTGTTTGTGACTATGCGTATTAGCAGTTATATAATTTTCTGATGACAATAAATAATTGTATTTATAAATTCTATTACGTGAATTGAGTCATTATGAATTTCCTTTTGTCTAGCTGTAGTCACATATATTGCTGGGTAAAATGTAAACGAAAATAAATTATATCACAGCATGAATTTATTTGCTTTGTATTATCAAAAGAATTCATTTTTTTTTGGGGGGGGAAGGGGGGTTTCGGGTCAATTCTAATAAAAATATTGTTTCAAATTCGTTTTAATGTGTTCTAGCGTAATTTTTTTCTCTTTTGTTTATATATAATAAGCTTTGCCAATAAACTATAATTGATTGGTAAGCAGGAAACTTTTAATTAACTAGAGGGGCACTCAGTAGAGCGCAGACCTCTGCCGCGGCAGCTAATTTCTCGATCTTTTGGTCGACCTTGACCTTTGGTCTTAACATGTATTAATTGGGGTGGATTTTCATATACTCAAATAAGAACCAAGTCTGAAGTTTCTGTGACAATGATGTCCAATCTTATGGCT
>NC_090732.1:10768606-10773606 GCF_036898095.1 Palaemon carinicauda
AAATAGCCCTGTGAGGAAAGGAAATAAAGAAATGAATAAACGATACAAGAAGTAATGAACAATTAGAAAAAATATTTAAAAAACATTAAAAACATTAAAACAGATATTTCATACTCGTATATAGACTTTATGCCTGTTCAACATAAAAACATTTGCTGCAAGTTTGAACTTTTGAAGTTCAACTGATGGAAGATCATCTTTCTTATGCAAAATGTACATTTTAGTCTATAATCGTTTAATATCGATTATTATTACCTCCGACAACGAAGTTGGTAGGAGGTTGTGTTTTTGGCCCTGTTTAACCGATTGTGAACAACTTCCTGGTCACAATTTTACTCAAAGAATAGTGAAACTTTCAGGGATTAATGGTTATGTAGAGACGTGAAAGTGGTTCAATTTTGAAATTACTAGGTCAAAGGCCAAGGTCAACGTTGAGCAGAAGGTCGACCTAATTAACCCTAAAATTAACTCCAAGTTTTCACATGGTTGTCACAGAGACTTCAAATACGCCTACGGTCTAAATTGATTCTGGGAAAGGTAAGCTGCCGTGGCGGATGTCTGCACTCTCTGAGTGCTTTCCTAATTATTATTATTATTATTATTATTATTATTATTATTATCATATTTTCTGTGAGCGACTGAATTTGTTCTAGTGAAGAGTGAAAGCTGAAGAAAGACAAAGATGAAAAGTTGAACGGGTATTTTGAAATTGATGAAAATGACAGGCTGGAAGCTAAGACTGGAAGCGAGCAAGAAAGGCTACGGCCAAAATGATTTAATAGGTAAATAGATAATCGAAACACATATAGAGAAACACGTATAGTTAAAGATGTTGAACCGGGTTGTGGTGGCGTATGTGGTAACGTCCCTGACTGGTGATCGTCAGACTGGGGTTCGAGTCCCTCTTAAACTCGTTAGTACTTTTAGTGGTTGCAAACTCTCCATCCTTGTGAGCTAAGGATTGGGGTTTTGGGGTAGCCTGTAGGTCTATCTGCTGAGTCATCAGCAGCCATTGCCTGCCCCTCCTTGTTCCTAGCTTGGATGGAGAAGGGTTTTGGACACTGATCTTATGTATATATGGTCAGTCTTTAGGAGATTGGCCTGCTTGATAGGGAAATGTCACTTTCCCTTGCCTCTTTCATTCACGAGTGGCCTTTAAACTATTAGACAGTTATTTTATAAAGACCAGAGCTATTAGAAAAAAATGATACATGGCCTAAAGAAACAACAAAATAATCATAATTTGATTTATCTCTATATTTAGTACGACACGCATGGTTTACTGTATGCAATTCCCCTCCTACGTATCCTTATTCAAAGAGAGAAAAGAGCCATATTAATATATTCATGGAACTACTGAGAAGTATACTCATGATATATCTCTTCCTCACGTTGCTATGTGCTTGATCGAGCTAATTTTGAAGCGTAGAAAGACAACGTTCATATATTATAGAATAACATCGAATGCAAGAAAAACGAAGATATTTCCTACATCAGCGATTAAACAACACAATACTCAATCGCGAAAGTAGATGGAAAGTAAACAAAGGAGGTTATTGATAAGGAATTATAAATCGGTGATCAACACTCAAAAGAGTATTGCTTTAAGACAAATTAGACGATACAACTTATAAACTTAATTTGTTCCAAGAATATGTTTGTAAGTCGAATTGTTTGTAAGTCCAATTTTGTTAAAAAGGTCCTTAACTTGAAATCTTAATTTTTTCCAAGAAGTTGTTTGTAATTCGAATTGTTTGTAAGTCCACTTTTGTTAAAAAGGTCCTTAAATTGAAATCTTAATTTGTTCCAAGAATATGTTTGTAAGTCGAATTGTTTGTAAGTCTAATTTTGTTAAAAAGGTCCTTAACTTAAAATCTTGATTTGTTCCAAGATTATGTTTGTAAGTCGAATTGTTTGTAAGTCCACTTTTGTTAAGAAGGTCCTTAACTTAAAATCTTAATTTGTTCCATGATTATGTTTGTAAGTCGAATTGTTTGTAAGTCCACTTTTGTTAAAAAGGTCCTTAACTTAAAATCTAATTGATTCCAAAATGCAGTTTGTAATTTTAATTATTTGTAAGTCAAAATTTGTTAAAAAGGTCCATAACTTAAAATCTTAATTTGCTCCAAGAATATGTTTGTAATTCGAATTGTTTGTAAGTCCAATTTAGGTAAAAAGGTCCATAACTTAAAATCTTAATTTATCCCCATAAGCTGTTTGTAAATCGAATTTTTTGTACGCCCAAATATGTTAAATTTTGGCCTCGGATAGGCCTAACCTGAATCCCATGCCATTGAATTCCAGCTACATAAGTCAACAAATAGTCGGGTTTCATACGGAATAGATATCAGGTCATTACAAATGTTGTTTTGCTTACTATTTTAAGTCATATGATATTGTTTTATTGCAGTTTTTCTCTATCTTATCTTTTTTATTTACAGTTGGATTTGTGTTTGTAAGTCGAATGTTTGTAAGTCAAATGTTTGTGAATCGGATATTTGTAAGTCGAATGTTTGTAAATCGGATGTTGGTGAGTCGATTGTTTGTAAACCGGATGTTAGTAAGTCGAATGTTTATAAAACGAATGTTTGTAAATCGGATGTTAGTAAGTCGAATGTTTGTAAACCGGATGTTAGTAAGTCGAATGTTTGTAAATCGGGTGTTAGTAAGTCGAATGTTTGTAAATCGGATGTTTGTAAGTTGAATGTTTGTAAATCGGATGTTGGTGAGTCGAATGTTTGTTAAACGGATGTTTGTAAGTCGAATGTTTGTACATCGGATGTTTGTCAGTCGAATGTTTGTAAATCGGATGTTTGTAAGTAGAATGTTTGTAAATCGGATATTTGTAAGTCGAATGTTTGTAAAATCGGATGTTTGTAAGTCGAATGTTTGTAAATCGGATGTTTGTAAGTCGAATGTTTGTAAATCGGATGTTGGTGAGTCGATTGTTTGTAAACCGGATGTTAGTAAGTCGAATGTTTATAAAACGAATGTTTGTAAATCGGATGTTAGTAAGTCGAATGTTTGTAAATCGGATGTTAGTAAGTCGAATGTTTGTAAATCGGATGTTAGTAAGTCGAATGTTTGTAAATCGGATGTTAGTAAGTCGAATGTTTGTAAACCGTATGTTAGTAAGTCGAATGTTTGTAAACTGGATGTTAGTAAGTCGAATTTTTGTAAATCGGGTGTTTGTAAGTCGAATGTTTGTAAATCGGATGTTTGTAAGTCGAATGTTTGTAAGTCGAATGTTTGTAAATCGGATGTTTGTAAGTAGAATTTTTGTTAATCGGATGTTTTGTAAGTCGAATGTTTGTAAACCGGATGTTAGTAAGTCGAATGTTTGTAAATCGGATGTTAGTAAGTCGAATGTTTGTAAATCGGATGTTTGTAAGTCGGCTGTTTGTAAATCGGATGTTTGTAAGTCGAATGTTTGTAAATCGGATGTTTGTAAGTCGAATGTTTGTAAATCAGATGTTTGTGAGTCGAATGTTAGTCCGTTGAAGACCTTCTGATATCCTAAATTCACTTCATGTAGAGTCAGACCTTCCAGATGAATATCCATATCTATATCAAACTCGACCTAGAGTTTTCCTAATGTTGAAAACGTAAGAAATTTCCTTTTTTATAGATTTGGAAATGTTATTGAACGTGGAATTCAGCTTGGCTCCACAAGATCATAATTCCAGCAACATTATCCTCTACTTGTTTAAGCGAGCTACATGTCTTATGCCAAGATTAAGTCTTCTTGGTCTTATAGTTATAAAGTAGAAAAAAACATTGCTCTCTCTCTCTCTCTCTCTCTCTCTCTCTCTCTCTCTCTCTCTCTCTCTCTCTCTCTCTCTCTCTCCCCTTCTTCTTCTTCTTCTTCTTCTTCTTCTTCTTCTTATTATTATTATTATTATTATTATTATTATTATTATTACCAAGCTAAGAAAAATAATATTACAATTCTGATAGATATTCTTAACAAACAAACGCAGATTAAGAAACAATCATCAGCATCTGCCTAATGAAAAAAAAGAATAGATTCACCATATGCTTAAACAAAGTATCACAGCGAACGAGTAATCTTTTAAGCGATAAAAAATGAGTTAAATTAAAACCTTCCTCGTATCCAACATGTCTCGTATCTTTCCTTGAGCACATGAAGCATTGTTTACGAAGTACTTTATAATCATTATCTCCTGAACTTACGACCTCGTTCGCTTGCTGATGATCTTCTCAACGTAAATAATCTTTAATTTGCAGATTATTACTACTACTACTACTACTACTACTACTACTACTACTACTACTACACTAGCTAAGCTACAACCCTAGTTGGAAAAGCAGTATGCTATAAGCCCAGGGGCTCGTTCTGGCGATAGGTCTTTGCTCAAGCCATTTCATTTCTAATAATCATCTTCTTCTATTGACGGGCATTATGCTCTTTTTGTATGGGGTAAGTACGGTCACCTTCTATGCCTTGGCTTTGAGGTAGACCGTAGTCCCGATCGGCTGCCCTGCCTTGACATCGCTTTAGACCCCGGTATATGTTCATGCGTTGTACTAGTCATCAGCGTCCTTCCTCCCAGCAGCGAGGAGTCTTGGCGCTGTTAGGTAGACAGTTCGAGACGTGTGAGGTGTCTTATGTTTTTTAGAAGCTGCTGGAGTGACTTTGTTTGTGTGTGTACCATTATCTCTCCTGTCTAGTGATATTAATAGACCTGCTTGGAAGAAATATCTCTTCATGTCTTTTATGGATTCTTTAGCTAATTCTTTGAAGGATAAACTTTAAAGAAAGTCTTATTTTCAAGATTAAACTTATATCTTTGAACACAAATTCTGATTGATAAAATGTACTAAGATAAGGAGTATTTTAAATCATTAACCAATGCAAGTAATAATTCTATAGTGATATTTTCAATATACATTCATGCATATATATATATATATATATATATATATATATATATATATATATATATATATACTGTATATACACATAAATACATATATAT
>NC_090732.1:10782662-10790162 GCF_036898095.1 Palaemon carinicauda
AATGAATGTTGAATTTTTAAGACCATTCTTTTTTTTTCTTTTTTTTTTTGTAAGCAAAGCGACCGGTTTCCAATCTCCATTGAGAAACCGTATCATATTTCGCGGGTTTCATTCTGGGAATCCACTTTCTAAAAATAGATTGCACCACAAAGCCCGCGTTCACTGTCATTGCAGACGATATGCTCCCGGCCAACGAAGTAATAGATTCTGTTTCATATTGAATTTTCACGAATAAATAACACTAAAAGTAGAGTTTTCTCTTCGCTATCAAAGCGGGATCTCGAAATCACTGTTATATTTATCAAGGATTAAGGGTTATGTGTAAAGTCATTTACATTCTATTGTATTTTTATTATCATGTAGGTTTTTCTTTTTTATTTTCCTAAGGTTTAAATGTTTAAAGGCCGCTCATTAAAGGCAGAGGCAAGGGACGGTGCCATTGCCCTATCAAACAGGACAATGCCCTAGAGACTGACCACATATCCATTTGATCAGTCCCCAAGCCCCTCTCCACCCAAGCTAGGACCAAGGAGGATCAGGTAATGGTTGCTGATGACTTAGCAGATGGAGAGAGATTACTTCACCTAAATTTCAACTGGGCTCCACAAGGCTCTAGAAGAGTTGGAAGACCCAGGCCTACATGGCTGAGGACTATGAAATGTGAAGTAAGAGATGATGAATGGAGAAGTAATGAATTAAAAGCTCGAGATAGAGACGACTGGCGAAAACTAACTGAGGCCTTTTGCGTTAATAGGCGTAGGAGGTGATGATAATGATATTTTTGCTGCCGTACTGTCATTTAGTAAAGATGTGATATATTAGTTATTTGATAACGCATGTTATTTGCAATAATTACTTCGAAATTTCGCATCAAATGAGTAACTTTAGTCTTAGTTGATTATATGTCATAAAGTTTACTTACTCTTTTTCTTACTAAGCTAACTTGAAACGTGACTCGGACATTATTATTATTATTATTATTGTTATTATTATTATTATTATTATTATTATTATTATTATTATTATTATTATTATTATTACTTGCTAAGCTACAACTCTAGTTGGAAAAGCAGGATGCTATAAGCCCATGGGCTCCATCAGAGGAAAATAACCCAGTGAGGGAAGGAAATAAGGAAAACTACAAGAGAAGTTTAAGAACAAGAATAACATAAAAACAGGTCTTCCATATATAAACTATATAAACTTCAAAATAACAAGAGGATAAAAACTTAAAATTAATAATTAAAATAGTCTGCCCGAGCGCACCCTCAAGCAAGACAACTCTAACCCAAGACAATGAAAGACCATGGTACAGAGGCTATGGCACTACCCAAGACTAGAGACCAATGGTTGATTTGGAGTGTTCTTCTCCTAGAACAGCTGCTTACCATAGCTAAAGAGTCTCTTCTACTCATACCAAGAGGAAAGTAGCCACTGAGGACAGAGAAAGGAATATGATTATCTGTATAACAATTCCCTGAAAATTACCAAGAAATCAGGATCTTCATCATCTCCTCCTACGCTTATTGACGCAAAGGGGCTCTGCTAGATCTCGCCAGTTGTCTATACAATTGTTATATTTCTATTTATTGTCTAGTGCTCTTTTCTTTTAGAATAACATTGGACACGTATGTGCTTACATAATGAGTAATGTATGATGATATGGTTGGTAGATGGAAAGATATTTTTCATGAAAATAAGGTAGATGAATAACCTCTACCAGTGACTTTATTGGCACGAATAGGAGGCTAAATAATATAAATGCCAATTTCTAACATAAATAAACTCTCTGGCAATACTTTGGTAGTCTTTGAACATACATAAAAAGGCTAATTCAATAGCGTACTTTGTTTCTAATAAAGAAACCGAGATTAGTCATTAGTTAAGAAAACACTTGGAATAGAACTGAAAGGGTTGGTAAATTCATCTCCCTTAGCAATGACAGGTAAACACTTTATAACTGTAATAGTTTTGATAAATAATAGAATGTCATTTGAGTAAAGGTGGACGATAAACGGTTTAAATAAACTCAACCTTATTTACAATGTTTATATGGTAAAAAACTGACTAGTACAGTGGTAACGTGTTCGCTTAGTATTCGCATGAGAACAGATCGATCCAGCCCGGGACTGTAAGTTTAAGCTGTTTACTGGAGAGGCCATTGTTGTCTGTGAACACCACAGTTGGGGGTTTGGGCTTGCCCTGCAGACGTTCTGGTGAGCATCTAATCTGATAAACTGGAACTGAAAACAGACACATTTAATCTTTGAGATAAAATATACACATTTCTGATTGTGTAACCAAGAAAAAGATTATCAAGTGAAGAGGTCTTTAATGATTTTTCCGTTGAGTCTTCCGGTTTTAGAGAACATGAGATTTCCTTCTCTCCTTTGTCGAGAGAAACGGAAGAAAGAGATGGGATCGTGATAGGTGGCAAGAGAAAAAGCGTAAAGGCAAGATTGCGTCGAGAAGAAAACAGCAGTTTAGATGTAAAGTTATGGCTTGGCTTTCTACAATTTTCTAGAATTGTCTGTAACGCCAAGGAGAGAGAGAGAGAGAGAGAGAGACGAGAGAGAGAGAGAGAGAGCAGGCCAGTTTGTTTGTAAATTGAAAACTGGTTCCTCCCATTTAGACTAGTCTAAGTGAGAGATATTGTCTTCATTGGTAGCAGAAATAAATAACGGTAGATTCCAGTTTCGGTAACAAGAAGGAGAGAGAGAGAGAGAGAGAGAGAGAGAAGAGAGAGAGAGAGTAGGGCAGTTTGTTTGAAGATTGGAAACAAGCCGTCAACAAAAGATGGTATATAGTGAGTGATATTTGGTAAATGCTGTATATTTTTCAAGGTGATAAGGTGAAGAAGATCTTGGGTAATAGACACAGCTTGCAGAAGTTCTACTTAGACGCGTATAAAAACATTGAAGAAAAGGAAATTGAACTAAATGATGAAAATTTACTATGCAAAATAAGAGGAATAGGTGTTTTCGCAAGGGCCCGCCCGATTTCATGAGTGCTGACCCAAGCAGTATTTAGAGAGACGAATACCTCATCAGCGTTACACCATCACAGAAACAGAGGAAGCATCAGATAAGAAACGATGTGTAGAAAAAGCATTTTTGCATATGTGCGATTTTATAAAGTTATTCACAAAGGTCAAGTTCTAAAACATTGTTACCTTAGAAATGTGTATAATGAGAATCTATACAACAATGAAAAAAAAAAAGCTTGTGAAATAACTAGTCAATCTCAGGATGAAGATTGAACACAGTTCTGACCTGAAGGACAGCATCGATTTCTCATCACCCTCAGATAAAGACGCACTGGTATTTTGTAAATCTTTCGAATCATTGAAAACAATTGTTCTTTTCTGCTTGTGATTTTGAGAGATAATGACTGAATCAAAGAAGTTAGCGAGGTTGGTTCAACTTCTGTTTTATGCACATTTTTAACTTGAGTTTTTAGTTTTTTTTTTTTTTAATACATCTTTTTTACTAATTTTTACTTTTCCTATAATCTTTTTTTTTTTTTTTTTTTTTTTTTTTTACTAATTTTTACTTTTTATATAAATTTGTGTATTACTGTTTCTGGATGTTATATATGTACTTCTTATTTGTAGCCTTGGAAGATGTGATAATAACGATCACGAAACGTCGGGATTTATATTAAACGGATTTTTAGAACTGCCTATTTCCCTGTTTATTTTGAGAAATGTATATATATATATATATATATGTGTGTGTGTGTGTGTGTGTGTGTATACTGTATAAATATAAATACATATATATATATATATATATATGTATATATATATATATATATATACACCTCTTATGGGGAAACCTTAACGTGGTAAAAGGGTTTGTGTATAGTCATTATCAGCAAAGTTGTAGTAGTCAGGTCCACCCATACTAGGCTGGTCTGCTATGAGCGATCAGACGAAAATTTCCCACCATCACTAATCCATATTGGCGAAAATTGGCAAATCCCAGACATGAGTTGACGTATCTGAGGCCTTAGTCCTACAGTGGACTAGAAACAGCTACATTAGTTGATGATATATGCGTGGTATACTGGGATCTAAGTTATGGAGAGTAGCATCATCTGCATATGCAAAGAGTTTGTTTTCGAGGCCAAACTTTAAATATGGCAGTGACGGAAATTGGATGGTAATCAGCAGACTAGAGCTACCTCAGACACATTACCAATTTCTATAACAGGTATAATATATATGTGTGTAATATCTCTCTCTCTCTCTCTCTCCTCTCTCTCCTCTCTCTCTCTCTCTCTCTCTCTGAGAAAGAGTACGAAGGTTTGTTTTTGTGAATACTGTTAATTGTTTCAACTAGGAAATCCTACACAGAAGGATATCCTTCATTAAAATCCTAAAGAAGACAACCATTCCGTAAAATGAATTATCCTCCCCAGCCTCTGTCGCAAGGAACCTAAAACAGCGGAAAGTTTTAATTACTGTTTTTTAAATTCAGTTTTTAACTGTACCTGTATTCATTACATCAATTTCAAAGAATATTCCCAACGACTGTTCCAGATTCCCACCTGTGCTCTCATTCCTAAAAAAAAAAAAGAAAAAAAAGTGAATGGATTCTTAAGGTTAGACTCCAGGTTTCTAGTTATTGTAATGATTGAAAAAGATTTTAAGAAACTTTTATTTTAAAGTAATATATTGATTTGTTACAATTATGAATGTTTCTTTATGTCACATATTTAGAGATTGATTTGTGCTTTGACTATTTTCATTGTCATAATTTCTTATATATATATATATATATATGTGTATATATATATAATATATATATATATGTATATATATATATATATATATATTAGATATATATATATAATTATATATATACATACATATATATAGGGATTTTTTTTCTCTTCGATAGGAAAATCCCGTATATTTTATATTTTATCATTATTACATTTTAGCTGCAAGCCAAGTTGAGAAAGCAAATGCTCCAAATCCACGGTCCATGATAATGATAGCAGCTTAATGAAAAAAATAAACTTTGAAGTAAATAATAAGCTAAAAATGTGAAAAAACGAGTAATATCAACATCAATGTTAAATAGATTAGATTGAACATTTAGATTGTCACTGATTCAAACAATTCTGCAAAAATCAATCCACAATTTCGTCATCTAATATTTCAAGCAAATATATCAGAAATATTGTGGCTAACCTGAAAAAAAAAAAAAATAGAGGAGCACTCAGTAGAGCGCAGACCTCCTCCGTGGCAGCTTACTTCTCGACCTTTTGCTCGACCTTGACCTTGACCTTTGACCTTAGCATGTATTAATCGGCGTGGAGTTTCATAAACTCAAATAGAAACCAAATTTAAAGTCTCTGTGACAACGATGTCCAAACTTATGGCCGATTACGTGAATTCGACATTTTGCATGACCGTGACCTTGACCTTTGACCTTAACCTTCCAAAATTCAATGGTGTCCAGCTTTTCACATAAGAGTTAGTCCCTGCAAGTTTCATTAATCTTCGATTAAAATTGTGACCAGGAAGCTGTCAATAAACACACACAAACAGGGCAAAAACATAACATCCTTCCAACTTCTTTGGAAGTAGCGTGTCAACATTTTTTTTTTCGTCCATAAGCTATATAGCACAAAGGTTTAGAATATGATACATGCAGCCAGACCCTTAGTGGCTCTATTACTTTATTACCTCCGCCAACGAAGTTGGAAAGAGGTTATGTTTTACTCCCTGTTTGTGTGCGTGTTTGTTTGTGAACAGCTTCCTGGTCATAATTTTAATCGTAGAATGATGAAACCTGCAGGGATTAGCTGTTATATAAAAAGCTGGACAAATTGAATTTGGGAGGGTCAAGGTCAAAGGTCAAGGTGACGGTCAAGCAAAATGTTCAGTTCACATAATCAGCCATAAGTTTGGACCTCGTTGTCACAGAGACTTCAAACTTGGTTCAAGTTTAATTGTGTGAAAATTCACGCCAATTAATACATTTTAAGGTCAACGTTCAAGTTCGACGTCAAGCAAATGACCGAGTAGTAAACTGCCAGGGAGGAGGTCTGCGCTCTACTGAGTACCCTTCTAGTTATATCTGAAATTCCCCAGTTCTTAACGTCATTAAAGACATCCGAGCCTCAATCTAATCCCTTGGCATTTCGAGTAAACAACAGGGCCAGTCCAATGTTCAAGCTTTCCTTCTAGCCCTTCTCTTCTCTGAAGAAAAAATCTGTAGTCAATATGGCGGTCATCTACAACTACACTGCGCCGAGGCACCAGTTAGGTATTAATTGATAAGTAGAGTGAATGTAATAGACTTAATTTCCACAAATAGTGAGCTTTTATAACAACTGTTTCCGTGGAAGAAGGTCACAAAAATTCAAAAAGATTTATACAAGTTTTGTACATACAGGAATGAACAATTATCAGTGAGAGGGTAGAGCGATAACGACCAGTATATAAAAAGAAGAAATACCGTTATAGTGTAAGTTTAATAACAAATAAATAGTGATTAGTAATTATAGTAATTATTATTATTGTTATTATTATTATTATTATTATTATTATTATTATTATTATTATTATTATTACTTGCTAAGCTACAACCCTTGTTGGAAAAGCAGAATGCTATAAGCCCAGGAGCCCCAACAGGGAAAATAGCCATTGAGGAAAGGAAATAAGGAAAAATAAAATATTTAAGAAGAGTAACAACATCAAAATAAATATTTCTTATACAAACTATAAAAACTTTAACAAAACAAGAGGAAGAGAAATCAGATAGAATCGTGTGGCCTGAGTGTACCCTCAAGCAAGAGAACTTTAACCCAAGACAAATGGAAGACCATGGTACAGAGGCTATGGCACTACACAAGACTAGAGAACAATGGTTTGGTTTTGGAGTATCCTTCTCCTAGAAGAGCTGCTTACCATAGCTAAAGATTCTCTTCTACCCTTACCACGAGGAAAGTGGCCACTGACCAATTACAGTGCAGTAGTTAACCACTTGAGCGAAGAAGAATCGTTTAGTAATATCAGTGTTGTCAGGTGTATGAGGACAGAAGAGAATCTCTAAAGATTAGGCCAGACTATTCGGCGTATGTGTAAGCAAAGAGAAAGAACCGTAACAAGAGAGAAGGATCCAATGTAGTAATGTCTGGCCAGTCAAAGGACCCATAACTCTCTGGCGGTAGTATTTTAACGGGCGGCTGGTGCCCTGGCTAACCTACTACCTATATAGTAATTAAAATACATATCCTCTATAACATGTGATGCAATTTTGCGGGTTGCTATATCATGTTAGATAAAAAAAAGCTTATTGTATATTCTATATCAACGAAGTTCAGCTTCCTGCGAGCACAAGTAAAATCAAGGTATATACTGTGTATCAATCCAATTTAGGATAATGAGTCTAATATTTTCTCTTTTCAATGGCAATTATCGTTCGGGCATTACTGATGGAATAACTTCATTAGCAACACCTTTCACCTGTATGTCAGAGTATC
>NC_090732.1:10792662-10795162 GCF_036898095.1 Palaemon carinicauda
TATATCATCTTGCTTTTCCAACTAGGGTGTAACTTAGCTAATAATAATAATAATAATAATAATAATACGAGCGGAAACGATGCTTGACTATGCCAAGCTGTTACCACTGATTACATGTGGGTGAATTAACAGATGTATATCAATGTAAATGCATATGTAATTACTCACATATATAATCATATACAGTCATTTTGTATATTGGGATTTTTTTAAAAATTCAATTTACATAATAATCGAAGCGCTCGAAATGTGTTAGTGCTTTTAGGATGTTAAACCTAATTATGGAAATGACTCTAAATTAATACAATTTTCGGTGTCAGATGAAGCACAGCATTAAATGATTGGCTTTTCGAATTGATATTATTCAAATTTAAGCAAAATAGAACTTAAAACTTTTAGAGTAAGCTTCAATTAAAGAGGTTCTGAGGCACGACTCATTTGCATAGTTAATTACGGTTATAAATTAAGGAAGAAAGTGTTATTCCAGGTTGCAATTTTACTACTGTTATTTCAAGTCTCTTATTTATTATAGCATGGTTTAACTATTATTATTATTATTATTATTATTATTATTATTATTATTATTATTATTGATAATAATAATAATATTATTATTATTATTATTATTATTATTATTATTATTATTATTATTATTATTATTACTTGCTAAGCTACAACCCTAGTTGGAAAAGCAGGATGCTATAAGCCCAGTGGCTCCAACAGGGAAAGTGAGGAAAGGAAACAAGGAAAAGTAGAATATTTTGAGAAGAATAACAACATTAAAATAAATATCTCCTATATAATCTCTAGAAACTTTAACAAAACAAGAGGAAGAGAACTCGAAACCAAGATAGTGGAAGACCATGATACAGAGACTATGGCACTACCGAAGACTAGAGAACAATTGTTTGATTCTGGAGTGTCCTTCTCCTAGAAAAGCTGCTTACCATAGCTAAAGTCTCTTCTACCCTTACCAAGAGGAAATTGGCCGCTGAACAATTACAGTGCAGTAGTTAACCCCTTGGGTGAAGAAGAACTGTTTGGTAAGCTCAGTGTTGTCAGGTGTATGAGACGGCTGGTGCCTTGGTTAACCTACTACGTGTATATTTATTGCTAATAGAAGTCAAAATAGAACAACTACTCAGTGATATTGTTACATAGTCTTTCTTTAGTACTTACAGTAGTTTCCAAGGAGACAGACAATATTTGATTCAACATTTTCAACACACAAAAAAAAAAAAAAGAAAAAAAAAAAAAAAGTGGCCACTGAACAATTCCAGTGCAGTAAACTCTTGGGTGAAGAAGAATTGTTTAGCATAGATAAAGTATCCTTCCTATATTTTACGTCTTTTATTTTTGCAGTTATTTGAGCTAATTCAGTTTTTCTTTCCCCCGTTAATATAATTATCCATACTGTATTAGCAATCCCTTCTTCTTCATCATCATCATCTCTTTCTATGCCTAATGACGCAAAGGGCCTCGGTTAGATTCCGCCAGTCGTCTCTATCTTGAGCTTATTAATCAATACTTCTCCAATCATCGTCACCTAATTTCTTACCCGTTATCAAATAAATGAAAAAAAGGGAAGAGGAAGCCAACTTTAAAAGAGAAATAAATTAATGCAAAATATAATACATATGGAAATGTCTTCAATGTTATTGTTATTTTTTATGCTCATCCAAGACAAGGTAGATTTGGTACAAATTTTTAGTCCACTTAGTGAATAACCATTATATCTTTTATATATCAATAAGTATAAACATTATCTCTTCTCGTAGATATTGGGAAACGTTTTCTTTAAACTTTTTTCATCTTTATTCCATCACTCATGCATATATACTGTATAAATATATATATATATATATATATATGATTATATATATGTATATATATATATATATGTATATATATGCATTTATAAATATATATATATATATATATATATATACATATTTGTGTATATATATATATATATATATACATATATGTGTGTATATATATATATATATATATACAGTATATGTACGTGTATATATATGAAATGGATAATCCTAATGTTTGTCCCTATACAAAACTATGTCAAAAAGAATTGTATGAAAATTTTGACATTTTTTCTAGTGTCGATAAAGAACTGTATTTCGTTTAAATTTACTTGATTTTAATTTATTCTGATCAAAATTAGATTTACGTCATCATGGAATTATCTTGCATACTCTTCAAAATCAAAACAGTGAAAATAAAATGAAAATAGGAAGATTCTGTAGCATTGACTGAATATCGACAGTGACAGCCTTCTCCAAGTAGTCTTAGATTTTGCATAGTTTTATATATATATATATATATATACACAGTATTTCATATGTCTATATATATACGTCTATATATATATATATATATATATACGTCTATATATATATATATATATATATATTTATATATATATATATATATATATATGATAAATTTTGCACATTTTTACGTGTTTTTCATATTCAAATAA
>NC_090732.1:10797662-10804323 GCF_036898095.1 Palaemon carinicauda
TTTTTTTTTTTTGCAGGTAGATATTCATCTTTGTTAGGGTTGCCATTGTGTGTAAAACAACATTACAATGAATCCCAATGGAATCATTACGATAATTCCGCGCGATGTATTATGAATGAGTATCACAACAGAGCTTTAAAACAAACCGAAAACTGAATCCAATAATGTATCTGCTCTTTCCAAAAAGAAATCTTTTTACGAATGATATATAACAATAAAGATTTAGAAATATATAGTTAAAGCCATTATACTAAATGTGAGTCATTCAACTGCATATGAATTATATTGATGTAAAATAATTGCCAGAAACTACTTTTTGTTACGATTATAATCAATAGAAATTAAACTTTAATTCGACCATTGTTCCTTTATTTACAAAACGTCATGAATGTTTATAATATTGTTCTTTCTAAAGCTTAATTAATTGGTGATATTTGCTTATGTAGTGTGTTAGGAATGGCAGTCCAGTCACATAACTGGAATTAATATTTATAACTAGAGAAATGATGGTCCTTTCAAAATTTTATAATTAATTATGAACTATTTTTAAAGGTCATCTATTTACCAATACAATGACCATTCCCGGAAAATACTAATGATTTTGCCCCCCCCCCAAAAAAAAATGGAAGAAAATATATTTATAGCTTTCTATTCAAAACCTTTTTTGAAAAATAAAGAATCACTGTACTTTGAGACCACTATTGAATCGTAAACAGAATTCTAGAGAATCTGGAGTATGGAAATGACATCTGAGTGTGACATTTCTTTGCAGTCCCCATCACAGAGTGAAATCTGATATCTGAATCTTGTCTGACACCGCCCACTCTCCTCTGCTCTACATCGACAAACATGTCAACTACAAAAGCATCTCTAGAGGAAAAATCAATTACTCATTATAATGAGTTTTCGGGACAGTATGTCCCTATCTCGTTTCAGATGCAAACTTTCCTACAAAATACTTATTCCCCATTGTCTTTGATCGTTTTGAGAGGAGTCCTTGATATTGAAATAATATTGGATCGCATGTCAACATGTCTATTATGTGTACAACATATCACAGCTTCATTTAATATATATGAACGGAAGCAGGAATAAGGGACAACGTATCAAATGTGATACATGCTCATAATCATGTCACTTTAACTATAGTTGCTTGTCCTTGAAATTTTTAGAAATAGAAGAGGCGCTGCTGGGAGGAAGGACGCTTGTAACTGGTACAACAAATGGGACATACGCTACCGTGGTTTAAGCGATGGCAGGCAGGGCAGCCAATCGGGACTATGGTCTACTCCAAAGCCAAAGCAAAGTCCTTCAGAAGAAGGAAACCGTGCTTATCCCATACAAATGGGAAAAAAGCACGTTAATAGAAGAAGGAGGGAGACATGAATACCAGGGAGATATGAAGAAAGTCTTTTCTATAAAAGTCTGTATGAATTAATTCAGCTTTTTCTTCTTAATCAATTAGCTTCTCTATAGTTATAGATATATGATATAATTGTTATGAATATATCATATTTTTTTTCTTTGAAAAATACCCCCGTCTTATTAAAACGCTTATGGAATTAGAATCTGCGTAGCCAAGACATCTATGATCAGAAAAGAAAAAATGTCTATTAAGTAAAGACACAAACCATTATATATATATTATATATATATACACTTGTGTATGTAAATATAGATGAATATGTGTATGTATTTATCTAAGTTATATATTGATGTATGTGAGTGATTTTATGTTACTAATTGTAAGCAAAATATTTATTTATTTTTCAAACTTTAATTCACAATTAACGCTTTAATATCCTACTAATATAAGTATATATATACATGTATATGTGTATATAATATATATATATATATATATATATACATATATTTATATATATATATATATATATATATATTATATATATATATATATATATTATATATATATATATATATATATATAAAGAAAGAGAGAGAGAGAGAGAGAGAGAGAGAGAGAGAGAGAGAGAGGTAAATAAAATAATGTATTTCATTGTATTTGAAATATATTGCATGTACTCTTTCCAATTTATTCACACATTGTAAGTGTTTCTCCACATAAACACTGTTCAAGTACCCAAACTATATTAATGTATTTAGTTACAGGAAAATAAGTGACATGTTTTTATAAAACTGTAAGAGAAGAATCCTACTTAGTTTTATCTTTCAATTTTTTTTAGATATATCTTATATGAATATAATTTTCATATAAGAGTTTCATATGTTAAACTTTATCCCGACATCATAAGTAGCTTAATTCATTCTAAATTTCATCGGTTTATACAAATATCTATTTTTACTCGCATAATCCCCTCAGCTTTTGCTTTACAAAAGTAAAGCACTCAGTTTGAGAGTTTTCCACACATTTTCAAAAGAACTTTTATTGACACCGGTTCCAAAATGGACTCCGGTACCAAAATGTATCCCGGTTCCAAAAAGGACCACGGTTCCAAAATGGACCACGGCTCCATAATGATCGCCGGGTCCAAAATGTACCCTGGCTCCTAAAATGGACTTCGGCTCCAAAAATGGACCCCGGGTCCAAATTTGGACCTAGGCTCCAAGAATGGACCTCGGCTCCAAAATGGGCCGTGGCTCCAAAATGGACCACGGCTCCATAATGATCGCCGGGTCCAAAATGTACTCCGGTTGCAATATGGGCCCTGGCTCCAAAAATTGACCCCGGCTCCAAAATGGATGACGGCTCCATAGTGATCGCCAGGTCCAAAATGTACCCTGGTTGTAAAATGGACCTTGCCTCTATAAAGGACCCCGGCTCCAAAATGGACCCCAGGATCCAAGATAGGCCTCGGCTTCATAATGTTCGCGAGGTCCAAAACGTACTCCGGCTCCAAAATGGACCCCGCCTCCAAAATGGACCCTGGGATCCAAGATAGGCTTCGGCCCCATAATGTTCGGGAGGTCCAAAACGTACTCCGGCTCCAAAATGGACTCCAGTTCAAAAATGGACCCCGGTTCTAAAATGTACCCCAGTTCTAAATTGGACCCCGGTTCCAAAATGGACCCCGGCTCGAAAATGGACCCCGGCTCCAAACTGGACCACGGCTCATAATGTTCGCCAGGTCCAATGTACCCTGTCTCCAAAATGGAAACCAGCTTCGAAATGGACCCCGTTTCCTAAATGGACTACGGCTCCATATTGTTCGTCAAGTCCAAAATGGGACCCCGGCTCCAAAATGGACCTTGGCTCTAAAAAGCACCCTGGCTCCAAAATGGACCCCGGCTCCAAAAAGGACCCTGGCTCCAAAAAGGACCCAGGCTCCAAAAAGGACCCAAGGTCCAGAAAGGATCCGGGCTCCAAAATGGACCTCGGCTCCAAAAAAGGAACCTGGCTCCAAAATGGACCTCGGCTCCAAAAAGGACCTTGGCTCCATAATGGACCCCAGCTCCAAAAAGGACCCTGGCTCCAAAATGGACCTTGGCTCCTAAAAGGACCCTAGCTCCAACATGGACCCAGGCTCCAAAATGTACCTTGGCTCCAAAAAAGGAATCTAGCCCCAAAATGGACCTCGGTTCCAGAAAGGACCCTGGCTCCAAAATGGACCCCCAGGTCCAAAATGGACCCCAGGGATCCAAGATAGGCCTCGGCCCCATAATGTTCGCGGAGGTCCAAAATGTACCCCGGCTCCAATATGGACCCCGGCTCCAAAATGGACTCCGGTTCAAAAATGGACCCCGGTTCTAAAATGGACCCCAGTTCTAAATTGGACCCCGGTTCCAAAATGGACTCCGGCTCCAAAATGGACCAAAGCTCCAAAATGGACCATGGCTCCATTATGTTTGCCAGGTCCAAAATGTACCCTGGCTTCAAAATGGACCCCAGCTTCGAAATGGACCCTGTCCCAAAATGGACCACGGCTCCATAATGTTCGTCAGGTCCAAAATGGACCCCGGCTCCAAAATGGACCCAGGTTCCAAAATGGACCCCAGTTCTAAATTGGACCTCGGGTCCAAAATGGGCCCCGGGTCCAAAATGGTCCACGGCTCCAAAATGGACCACGGCTCCATAATGATCACTGGGTCCAAAATGTACCCCGGTTGCAAAATGGACCTTGGCCCCAAAAAGCACCCTGGCTCCAAAATGGACCCCGGCTCCAAAAGGGACCGCAGTTCCAAAAAGGACCTTGGCTCCAAAATGGACGTAGGCTCCAAAAAGGACCCTGGCTCCAAAAGGGACCATGGGTCCAAAAAAGGATCCGGGCTCCAAAATGGACCTTGGCTCCAAAAAAGGACCCTGGCTCCAAAATGGACCTCGGCTCCAAAAAGGACCCTGGCACCATAGTGGACCCCGGCTCCAAAAAGGACCCTGGCTCCAAAAAGGACCCTGGCTCCAACATGGACCCCGGCTTCAAAATGAACCTCGGCTCCAAAAAAGGAACCTAGCTCCGAAATGGACCTCGGCTCCAAAAAAGACCCTGGCTCCAAAATGGACACCGGCTCCAAAATGGACCCCAGCTCCAAAATGGACCCCGACTCGAAAATGGACCACGGCTCCATAATGTTTGCGAGGTCCAAAATGGACCCCGGCTCCATAATGTTCGCGAGGTCCAAAATGGACCACGGCTCCATAATGTTCGCGAGGTCCAAAATGGACCCCGGCTCCAAAATGGACTCTGGTTTCAAAATGGACCCCGGTTCCAAATTGGACCTCCAGTTCTAAAATGGACCATGGCTCCATAATGATCGCCGGGTCCAAAATGTACCCTTGTTGCAATATGGACCCTGGCTCCAAAATGGACCTCAGCTCCAAAAAGGACGCAAGGTTTAAATATACATTTATACTTCCATAATCCCTCAGCTTTCGCTTCTACAAAAGTAAATAACTCAGTTTGAGAGTTTTCCAGAGATTTTCAAAAGAACTTTTATTGTCCAACAAGGAAAATTTAGCTTACACATATTTCCTGAGGGATTTCCTGGGATTTAAGGGAATTTCTAACAATAACAACCAAAATATTTTTTCTCAAAATCTCAAAAAAGTCGCTCCGGCCTTAAGCCATCTTGTTCACGCACAACTGACGATTAATGATTCCAAAATTTTACAGCCTTTGAATAAGGCAGCTTTTCTGGCTTTAGGATACGGCAATCTAAATTGCGTGCTGCTGAAAATAAATATTTTTTCAAGAATGGGAAAAGTTTTAGAATAAAATTGTACCATGATGTTTCATTCCTTGGGCATAATGGCAGTGATGCGGCCTTACCAGTGTTAGTTTCTACACACACACATACATACATACATATATATATATATAATATATATGCGTGTGTGTATGTGTGTGCATGTATTATATACATGCATACATACGTACATACATACATATATATACATATAAAGTATGTATATCTATACAGTATCTATGCATGCACATACATATATACATATACACATATATATACATTATATATATATATATATATATATATCAATATGTATAAACACAGTATGTGTCTATATAACCTATATATATATATATATATATACAGTGTATATATATACATATGTATCTATAGGTATACATATATACAGTATATATATAAATATATGTATATATATATATATATTATATTATATATACAGTATATATATATATATATATATATACGATATATATATATATATATATATACGATATATATATAATATATATATATGTATATATATATATATATATGTGTGTGTGTGTGTGTGTGTGTATGTGTATATACATAGCAATTAAGACTTCTAACGACCTATGTAATACGTAATGGTTCAGTTACGAGTTTCCTATTAATTTGCGGTATTTATTTAAGGTAGTTGACATCCAAAAGTTTGTATAAAAATATATAGGCCTATTGCTTATATAATCTTTCTATTATTATTATTATTATTATTTTTATTATTATTATTATTATTATTATTATTATTATTATTATTATTACTTGCTAAGCTACAACCCTAGTTGGAAAAGCAGGATGCTAAAGGCCTATGGGCTCCAACGGGGAAAATAGCCCAGTGAGAAAAAGAAACTATTATTATTATTATTATTATTATTATTATTATTATTATTATTATTATCATTATTATTATTATTATTACTTGCTAAGCTACAACCCTAGTTGGAAAAGCAGGATGCTATAAGCCCAGGTGCCCCAACGGGGAAAATAGGCCAGTGATGAAAGGAAAGAAGGAAAAATATTTTAATGACAGTAACAACATTAAAATAAATAATTCGTATATAATCTATAAAAACTTTAACAAAACAAATTTTGTAAATTAACCCAAACAATCTTATCAAATAACAAAAAGGAATGGAATTGAAAGTAATTTTTCTTCTGATTAAATTCTCATTGACGAAATATTCCCTTGTTTAGCTCTTGGGGTGTTTTGGGGGTAAACATTATGTAAAATTAACTAACTGAGAGGAAAGCTAATCAAAGAAACCAACAATTTATTTGGTATAACTTCTATTTCAACTACCTAATCCCTTTCAAATTGCCGTGAGTGTTCTTTACTAAAAACATTGGATCTTTCACTGAACCAGCCAAAAGATACCACCCCCCAAAATAAAAGAAAAAAGAAAAAAACTGCACCAGCTATGGTCACAAAAATAGGACACGAGATTGAATAACAGTGAAA
>NC_090732.1:10804823-10851915 GCF_036898095.1 Palaemon carinicauda
AGAGAGATTGATTTGAGGTTTTCTGGCATCCTGACATCTTAGGTCATTGACGCCGGAGAGAGAGAGAGAGAGAGAGAGAGAGAGAGAGAGAGAGAGAGTATACATACGTTTACGCATGTATCATCGATGATGAGATTAGTTAACGCTGTATACTTCCTCGCACTTTAATCCAAAAATGATACTCTGACATATAGGTGAAAGGTGTTGCCAATGAAATTATTCCAACAGTAATGCCCGAACGATAATTGCCATTAAAAAGAGAAAATATTAGACTCATTATCCTAAATTGGATTGATACACAGTATATACCTTGATTTTACTTGTGCTCGCAGGAAGCTGAATTTAGTTGATATAAAATATACAATAAGCTTTTTTTTTTATCTAACATGATATAGCAACCCACGAAATTGTTTTACATGTTATAGAGGATATATATTTCAATTACTATATATTACTAATTACTATTTATATGTAATTAGAATTACACTATAACGGTATTTCTTCTATTTATATATTGTCCTCATCGCTCTCCTCTCGCACTGATAACTTATTTCTGCCTGTATGTACAGAACTTGTTGAGAAAACTAAGTAGAAGTCAAACTATGACGGTGGTGTAATTGTAGTGATGTTTCAAATTTTTTATTTATTTGTACAACTGACGTGCCCTTGGAGAATAGAAAGAATGTGTGTATATATATATAAATTTATATATATATATATATAGATATATATATATATATATATATATATACATATATATATATATATATATATACACATATATATACAGTATATGTGTGTGTGCAAGTGCGTGTAAGTAAATCATTGAATAATATGAAAATGTCTTTTACTATTATTCAATTTTATAATTTTAGATAGAACATGGTAGAATGACTATTTTAAGCAGAATTTATATATATATATATATATATATATATATATATTTATATATATATATATATATATTTATATATATATATATATATATATATATACATATGTGTGTATGTGTGTGTTCATGTGTTTGCATCTTTGTGTGTATATATATATATATATATATAGAGAGAGAGAGAGAGAGAGAGAGAGAGAGAGAGAGAGAGAGAGACTAGAGGGTAAAAGGCTCCTAAAAAAACGCTTATCAGCTGGCACCATCTCGTTAATATGATTTATATGTTGAATAAGGAAAATGGATCTTTTTTTACCATCTTTTTTCTCTAAAATAGCCTATACTTTAGGTAGAAATTCCTGTGTACCATTTTATTGCCCTTAATGACATACCTCATACTTTTTGTCATATCTATACCCTAATTTATTTCTATTTCGTATATTCCTGACGTGGATTTTAATGAATTTGTGATATATTAATATCATCATCATCATCTCCTCCTACGCCTATTGACGCAAAGGGTCTCCATTAGATTAGACCCCTGATATAAAAAAAAAAAAAAAAGGGAATTGCTAAATGAAATAATTGGAATTGGAATAAATTTAGTTACCTGTATCTCAACCGAGGATACTTGTTTGTAAAACTAGAACGGACACTCGGTAGAGCGCATGCCTTCGCCTATATCATGTTGTAGATCACAACATAGGCAATTAAATCGTGCACATATTGGCACTAGTTTCATACAAAATGGATAAAAATTGGCCACGATTTGGCAAAAAGACGTTTTTTTACCCTTTCATGACCTTGGCCTTGACTTTTAAAGTAATAACTCTCAAAATCTAATTAAATTGTTCATGGATCATAGCCAGTTATCCCACCAAATTTCATTAGATTCGGTCAAATAATTTTTGAGTTATGTGAATCACTAACACACAGACAGACATAAAAACAAATAAATACACGCCTATCAAAACATAACCTTCGAAGTTGGCGAAGTTAATCAGTGAAGGCAGGATTACAACATTGCAAAGAAAAAAAAAGAAAAAAAAAAGAGAGAGAGGTTAATCTGAAGGATTTGGAAGACTTTCCTCTGTTACAAGATAAACTTTTAGTGAAATGTCTTCGCAAATTTGTCACATGTTAGGTTTTTCTCTTTCATCTCTAAACTGCCTTATCTTTTTCGTCTTGGTTTTCTCTTCCCTAAATAATCTCAAATATGGTTTTCCTAACATCAGATGTTTGATGTCTTGCTTTTTCCAAAATTATCACTTCTTGTTATCGTGTGTAGTCTGTTCTGTAAAATTTCTATTTTACATTTTCTATACTCTCGTAAATATCATTTATTTTTGTAATAACCTTAATGAATTTTGTCGAAGTTTTGGCTTTAAACTCTCGTGGAATTTCGTTCTTGATACATCACCCAGAGTACTAAAATTTTATTATTTATGAATGTACGTTTAAACCATAATATAGAAATTTATCTTTATGGCCGAGGCAGACATTTGTAAACTTTATTGTTGTACTTATCTTTTCAATATACACTGTAAAAGAAAAAAAAAACAGTAATTTTAGTCGGAAATTCTCCGCAAAAATCTACTTTTCTCATCCGTATTTCAGTAAAATACTGACGTCCGTTATTTTACCCTACTTCGTTATTATCTTCTACGGGTTAGTGACCGTAATATTACTCCTTTACGTCACTATGTCCGTTTTTAAGACGGTAAAAATCCTGGACTATATGTTGCCAGCGTTCACCGTTTTTTAATGCAAATTTTTAACAGTGTATGCTTCAATTTTATTTGTCCTGATTCTTAGATATCATCATACATAAATAAATTCCTTTTTTTTTTCAGTTTAGAAGTTTAGAATTTATAAAGAAACGAATCCCAACCCTGTGCAACAGTGGGACAGAAGGCTTCCTCGAATAAGAGGGAGGTTGGTGAGATCAGGCTTCACGTAATACGAAGTCTTGTATTTAATAAAGAAATCTTATATTCAAAAGAATTTTTGAGATTATTTTTTTTTTTTTTCAATATTTCTTATTTAATTTTAGTTTCCACATATTTCTGTATTTAGATCCTTTATAATAAAGCACAATTCTTCATCGTCCAGCTAATGTAGTCATGACGAAAAAAACTCGTAAAAAGTGGTGTGAAGCACGAGTCGGTACCATATATTGAATAGCATGACTTAAATGTAGTTTTCATCTTTTCTCGAATAATATGGATGGAAGTACGGAAGATATTTCATGGAAGAGAGAATGCTGGAGCCACGGGACTACAAGCTGTTGTGAGGAGTGACGCCGCTCCAAGGAAACTAGAATCGGGAATTAAGGAAATTTCACAGTTTAGGCTACACACTTAAAAAATAAAGCCCTGTAATTTTAATCGGAAATTCTCCGTGAAAATATACTGTTGTCAGCCGTATTTCAGTAAAATACAGGCGACCGTAATTTTACCTTACTTTGTTATTATCTTTTACAGGTTGGTGACAGTAATATCACGCATTTACATCAATAGATCAGTTTTTAAAACGGCAAAAATCCTGGAATTAATGTTACCAGGAAATTACCGTTTTTTAATACAAATTTTCAACAGTGCACGTTGCACAGGGGACCCAACCCTGAATTCGCGAAACCGACCCAGTTGGAACTGAGGCACTGTAAACATCAAATAACGGATTGAAACGGCCTGGAAGGCCTGGAGGGCCTAGATAGTAGTGAAGAAACTAATTGCAGAGAGAAAACTGGAGCAACGAGACCACAGCTTGTCAGGAACTGTGACGGTAGCTCATTAGATATTTTGTTATTTGCAGCGTGTGATATAATAGTTGATCTTTATTATTATTATTATTATTATTATTATTATTATTATTATTATTATTATTATCAATTACTAAGCTACAACCCTATTTGGAAAAGCAGGATGCTATAAGCCCAAGGGGCCCCAACAGGGAAAATATCCCAGTGAGGAAAGGAAACAAAGAAAAATAAAATATTTTAAGAACAATAACAACACTAAAATAAATATTTCCTATATAAATTATAAATACTTTAACAAAACAAGAGGAAGAGAAATTAGATAGAACAGTGTGCCCGAGTGTACCCTCAAGCAAGAGTACTCTAACCCAAGACAGTGGAAGACCATGGTACAGAGGCTATGGCACTACCCAAAACTAGAGAACAATGGTTTGATTTTGAAGTGTCCTTCTCCTAGAATATTTGCTTGCCATAGCTAAAGAGTCTCTTTTGCCCTCACCCAGAGGAAAGTAGCCACTGAATAATTGCAGTGCAGTAGTTAACCCTTGAACAAGGAATTGTATGGTAATGTCAGTGTTGTCAGGTGTATGAGGAAAGAGGAGAATCTGTAAAGAATAGGCCAGACTATTCGGTGTTTCTGTAGGCAAAGGGAAAGAACCGTAACCAGAGAGAAGAATCCAATGTAGTACTGTCTGGCCAGTCAAAGACCCCATAACTCTCTAGGGGTAGTATCTCAACGGGCGGTTGGTGCCCTGGCCAACCTACTGCCTGTTTAGGAATGGTTATGCAAGGAAAGTATCAGGGTCTGTTTAGAATTTATTAAGGAAGAGATATCTGTGTCTGGAAGTGAAAAGGTAATTCGATTAAAGGATTGTTGTTGAAGCCTCGAGCATGGATGAGAAGTAAGGACAAAGAATGCAAATATAGGGACAACAGCTGAAGCTGTTGAGATGAATTTTAAATGGAGTATTTTTCGAGCATAAAAATGGATGATAAAAGCGTAAAGGTCAAATATTTTTGTAAATATCAACGCCAGAGATAAGAAAGATCAGAAAGGTTTTAGTCAAAATGGTTAGGTTGGTAAATTGAAAAACAATATTTTATTGGAAAGATTGTATATTACATAAAAGATAGGGTCGGGAAGGAAGATTAATCTACCTAAAATGGATGGGACAGACATAGTCGAAGAAGAATTGCACCAGAAAGACCTTACTGTTCAGGAAGTAAAGAGATTGGGAAAGAGAGACCAGAATGGGTCATTGTGCCTAGAAGAGTTATGACTTGCAACAGATGAATTTCCCGTGGAGGATCATAAAGAATTTTTCATATTTAGCCTTCGTTCTCAATTCAACAGTTGAAGGAGAAATGTTGCAATGGCTATATATAGATATAGCTTTGTCTAAACAGTGCTGTCTTGGACGCACTACTAGAACAGTTAGAATACAGATGCTGACCCACAGAAATCAGGGGGCATTAGATCAACAATTTGTGTATATATATATATATATATATATATATATATATATATATATGTATGTATGTATGTATGTATTTATATACATATATATATATATATATATATACATACATATATACATATATATATATATATATATATATATATATGTATATATACATATATATATATATATATATATATATATATATGTGTATATATATATATATATATATATATGTATATATATATACATATATATATATATGTAATAATTAGAATAGTAATATTACATGTTTAAAACAAATGACGTAATATGTCATGTTGGTTGGAAGAGCTAACCCTGGGATTTGCTGTAGTCATTCAAATTGTAAACAGGATGTATAATGCAAACCTCGGCAAATTGACATTCTTTCTTAACGTCAACACATTGTCTCCTCGTGTGAAAGTTTGTGACGTCACCGGATGCAGGTGTCATCCGATTTCGTCACGTGGCTAAATTAAAGCAAGCATACGATATCTGTGATATCGATAATTTATTCAGTTCATATCTAAACTTCACCAGAATTGGTCGTCTGGACCAACACAGCTTCCTCCAGTGATGGAGATGTTTAACTCTGTTGTTTTATAAAAATAAAACTTAAAAACCATTAAGATGTATTCAGTAAATCCATTTAAATACATCTGAAAACAACTCATACTCAAATGTGTGCTTAAGACAGTAGCACACCAATAAATGGTGGCAGCGATTAAACTCTAAGGCAGCGATTAAACTCTAAGACAGCGGTTAAACTCTAAGAATTAGAGAAATATCTTCAAGACTTCAAAATAATAGCTGTAAAACCAGAGAAATATCTTCAAGACTTCAAAATAAAAGCTGTAAAACCTGATAAAGATCTTCAAGAACTCAACATTATCTACAAGAATCTACAATTTTGATTAAGTCCAACGGAAAAGCTAACATCAACATATGTTAGTATACAACTTGAATCTTCAATCAACATCCTAGGAAACCCAAGGACTGGCGTTCAACAATTGCAAGACATATCCAGGAAGAACTACATTCAACAAGAAACTAGAACGAGGCATCGCTAACAAAACATCAAGAGAGAGAGAGAGAGAGAGAGGACGTGTCGACTTCATATATAAGCTAAGTACAGAGATTTTGTATTCATTTCAGTTTGGGCAGTGAAGTGTAGTTATCACAAGTCGTTAGTCAATTATTACTGGGGTGAGTGAATTCCTAAACTTTGTTATAAGAAACTCCGAATTCTCATTTAGAATTTTTCTTTCTTTGTGCTAATTCCTTTTTCTTTCAGAAACTCTTGGGGGGAAATGTTTTGGGATTAGTAACATTGTTGGGGGAATTTTATTATACATATGCGTTTACGCAGTGGGCGTCTGTACTCATATAGATATTTTGATAAGATTGAAAGGGGTCAAAGAGATAGAAAAAAAAAAATACAGCAGTCATGGCTCCTCCTGTCAGCCCTACCCCTGGACCTAGTGGTGTAGGCCAGGCTAATCCTCCTCCAATTGTGACGCTTGTAAATGCCAGGTCAGCAATCCTTCCTTTTCAAGGTCGTGTCAACGGGTTCTTGCCACAAAATGTGGAGTCATGGATTTCATCCATTGATGCCCATTTAAATGCCAAACAAATCGTAGATCCTTTTGTACAATTACAAGAAGCTAAAAGTTTTATAGATTTTTCTAAAGGGGATGCGAGTGCGTATTTAAGAGGTGTTTCATTTCAGGAAGCAGTTACTTGGGATGATTTCAAAGTTAGGTTACGCGCGATTTATGGGGGTGAGGAAGCTTTGGATGTAGTGTTAACGTTACGAAATACACTTAATCAAGCCACTATGAATCGGCTTAATGTTGTTGAGAGAGCAGCTCTCATAGCTGATAGGCTTAACGAATATCAGGACATTTTAGGTAATTCCACTTGGGTTACTAACGATAATATCTCCGTGAAAGATTTTTTACGATTAATGTATTTAACTTGCATGACACTTATGTTGCCTGAAGCTTTAGTGCGGTGCTTTGATAAGAAGTTAATGCCTGCAAGTACGGAATTGGATGTCTATAAACAGATAAAGAAACACATGTCCAAGTGTCCAGATCTCGATCCTGTGTTAACTCAAGTTTTTGCTAAGAATGAAACAAAACCACAAACAGTGAACGTAATTAACAGTCCAGTAGCGGGAGTGACGTGTTACAACTGCAAACGTCAAGGTCACATAAGCGCAGACTGTAGAACGAAATTTTGTTCAGTTCACAACACAGCATCACATTCTTATAGTCAATGTTACGCGCGTAAGACACAACAATATCCTAGAAATACACAGTCAATTCCACAGTCAGTTCCATATGGAAATAAAAAGAAAAATCCTCATTTTAACAATAAGAAGAAACAACAAAATGTCAATGCAGTTCAGAGTCCGAAACAAACAAACACTTCTTCAAATATCGCTGAGCCTGGGCCGTCAAACCAGACCTCGCAAAGTCAGCCTAATTTTCAGAATGTGCAGAGCAAAGCAAATACCACATAGTTAACTCTAGAGGGGAAGAGAGTGATGTTGGGTCAAGGTCATTTATGTCAACATCAATAGTATTGAATAATCAATTTAATGTTTTATCAGATAATTGTGAGACAATAGATTTTCCTATGAAACACACGGCCGAATTAAGTAAAACAGTGCATGCTCCCGTAGATTTGCAACGAATTCATACAATAATAAGCCAAAATGAGTTACGGCCAACCTTATATGCTGTAAATTTAGAACACAAATCCTTTACGTTATTTTTTGACTCTGGTAGTCCACGTAATATTATGGATTTGAAGACGCATCATTTGTTGTTTTCGAACTTTCCGATTGAAAAATCAGGAATTAGACTTTCAGGTATAGGAAATAATGAATTAAACGTCATAGGCATAACTCATTCAGTTCAGAGTCGGTAATCGCACGTTTGCCGATACATTTGTTGTTGTAAAAAACATTAATATGTATCCAGCTGTAATTATAGGATACCCATCTATGGGAAATCAAAACATTATCTTAGCTCCTGCCAAGCACGGCGTGTATATCAAAGGGAAATTCTATAAGTCTTCTAATACCTTAAAGTTAGTTTTGGATAAAAAGGAGATGACAAATGTAACCGTAACGTACGTTGAAGAACCAATAACTTGTCTCACTAATAAAGAAATAATATACGCGACCCAGCAGAATTCTCGTTCACCCGTAATATCATCTTGCACGCAATATATCGAACCAAACATACCTTCGAATTTAATAGTGCAAATAAAGAAAACACTACTGGGATCTGAAATATTAATCCTTTCCGATACTTTGAAAACTAACGGATTGTCTGTCACACAAGCTATTTATACAGTAGGCTCACATCAGCAATGTAATATCGAAGTCTGTAATCATTTAAATAACACTTTAGTAATTCACAAAAATCAACATATCTTGGATGTAGAAGTTTATAAACATCGTATTCTTACCGTTGCTGAAATCAATCACTCTCAATCAGTTGCGGATGAGTCCCTTTTGCGATCTATTAAAAATAAAATCAGTAAGGACATTCAAGACGAAGAAATTCAGCAGAAAATTTTTGAACTTTTAACTAAATATACAGATGTCTTTTCCACTACGGATGGATCCTTAGGAAAAAACAGATGTGATCGAGCATCAAATAAGGTTAAAAGACAAGCAGAAAATTATATATGTACCCTCGTACAGACTCCCTATGAAATTCCAGAATGAAATAAATGATGAAGTAGGTAAAATGTTAGAGGAAGGAGTCATTAGAAAATCAAATAGCCCTTATAATTTTCCTTTAATAGTTGTACCGAAAAAAGATCGAACATGGCGTATCTGCGTCGACTTTCGTAGTCTAAACGAGGAAACGATCCCTGATCGATTCCCAGTGCCATGTACTGACGATATTTTGTCTTTGTTAGGTCAGAATAAATATTTTACCAGTTTGGATTTACTTAAAGGCTTTCACCAGATATCATTAGAAGAAGATAGTATCCCATACACAGCCTTCAGCACAGCCAGGGGACATTATGAATTTTTGCGGATGCCTTTTGGTTTACGTTGTGCTCCTATAACATTTACAAGAATGATTAAAATAGTGTTTGGAGACTTGTTAGGGGATATATTGCATGCCTATATGGATGATCTTGTAATCTTTTCCAACACCTTAGAAGAACATCTACGTAAGTTAGAACTAGTACTACAGAGATTAAGACAACATAACTTAAGGGTAAAGATTAGTAAGTGTGAGTTTTTCAAAACAGAATTAATATATTTGGGTTTCATGGTGTCAAGCCAAGGTCTTAAAGTAGTCCATGATAAGGTGTCGGCTATACGTAATTTTCCCATACCTACTAATGTCAAGGGAATACAGCAATTTCTGGGTTGTAGTGGATATTACAGGCGTTTTATACGCAACTATTCAATAATAGCCGCTCCTTTAACTGATCTTACGAAGAAGGGCGTAGATTTCATATGGTCTGAGCAACATCAACAGGCGTTTAATACTTTGAAAGATGAACTGTGTAGTTCTCCTATCTTAAAATTTCCTGACTTCGGTAAGGAATTCTTCATTGCAACAGACGCCTCAGACTTAGGAGTAGGAGGGGTATTGCTTCAGCAATATGATAAACAGTTTTTCCCGATAGCTTTCTATTCTCGAAAATTGAGAACTTCCGAAAGTAAGTATGCAGTAATAGACAAGGAAGGACTAGCTATTGTTAATTCGCTAGTGCATTTTAAGTTCATAATTTACGGTTATCCCGTTAAGGTTCTTACTGACCATAAACCACTAACAGAGTTCTTTAAAGGCTTCAATCACAGCCCTAAACGAACTCGGTGGCATTTGATCATTCAAGATTTTGGCGCAAGAATCGGGTATTTACCTGGGAAAGCAAATATCATTGCGGATGCATTATCACGCAACCCCGTGTCATCTTGTACGGAGCCTTTAGCTGAATTAATAGATATATCAACATCCATGCCTATTGTAAAAACAATATCTGAACAAGAAGATTTAGGCTGGAGTGCTGAATTGTTACAGACTGAGCAAAGAAAAGATCAGAAAATAGAAACAATTATAAATGCTTTGAAAGGAATATATAAAGTATAAGCAGCAGAATTATATAATCAAAGATAATATTCTGTGTAGGACTGTGACAAGGAAAACCCGCAATACACCACATGTAACTAACGACCAGGTAGTAGTACCAAACTCACTTATTTCCACTGTCCTGAATTGGTTGCATTCAAATCCATTACATGGACACCCTGGGTTCTCATTAATGTCACAGAAAGCCAAATCATTGTTTTATTGGCATACAATGCTTACAGATATAAAAAGACACATAGCTAATTGTCGCACATGTCAGGAAAACAAAGGGCATACGAAAACACCTGTCAGCCTAGGAGCTTATCCTGTTCCCAATCAACCCTTTGAAAGAATACATTTAGATTTGTTAACAGGATTTTACGAGTCAGACAGAGGAAATAAGCACCTCTTAGTAATTATAGATGCTTTAACTCGATATACAGAACTAATAGCGCTTAAAACTAAAACTGCGATTGAATGCGCTAGGAAGTTTTACGAGTGTTACATTTGTAAACATGGAATTCCACACATGATAATCTCAGACTCGGGTGGTGAATTTAATAATCACTTTCTTACCTCATTGTGTGAATTCCTCAACATAAAGAAGATTAATACCATGATATATCACCCAGAGTCGAATGGGCTAGTGGAAAGAGCAAATAGGAAGATATTAAATATATTGAGGGTAACACTAGGGGGATCAGACCCCAACTGGGATATTGCAATACCGGCGGCACTGAGTACTCTGAATCATTCATATCATATATCAATTAAAATGTCACCACATGAAGCATTGTATGGTACCCCAGTTAGAACACCTTTCCATGTATTAACGCCTACAACTAATCTATCAAATCCTTTAAAAGAATGTATAAATGCAAGTATAAGTCGATATGATATCCTTCGAAAGAATTTAGAAGAATCACAAATCATAATGAAAAGGAATCATGATAAAATAGCGAAACCAACTAAAACATATACCGTGGGTGATAACATCTATATTCAAATCAATGTCAGAAAAGGGCTCAACTATAAACTAACACCTAAGTTTGAAGGCCCATTTAACATTTTGGAAACATTAACGGCCAATAGGTTTAGAATTCAAAACGTAGCCCAACCCACGGATGAGAGAATAGTACCATTGTCTCACATAAGAAATTAAAAAGAAAAGAGAGGAAAAGAAGTGAGGGAAAATTTTATTTTATGTGATTAAAAGTTTTCTTTTTAATACAGGAGTAATTACATATATTTTTTCTCGTTACAGGTTTCCAAGATGAATTTTTTGTTGTTGGGAGTGATATTGTTCGCTCAGACATTTTTCTCGTATGGGATGAGTTCTAAGACTAAGAATATATATTTTAAATATGGAAATATAGTTGAAAGACAAGAAGACATTTTTATTACATCAACCAACGTAATTGTCGAAGTGCATATGCAAGCAATTTTTCTTCAAGAGAATGATGTCACTAGCTTAAGAACCGCCATTTCAAGGTTTTCTGCATCATTGGATGAGTTGCATAGAAGACATTTTCATTTGACTACTAAGAGTTTGCTTGGATCAACATTAAAAGTTGCAGAGATGCTATCTGATGACTTGAAAAATAAGACTGGCGAGACAGGATCTTTGGCTTATGACCTTTTTATGTGGACTGTAGGACACGAACATAAAGAAAGACGGAATCCGTTCATTTATGCTGCATTAAGCATCTTTGGGTCTGTTGCAAGTTTAGGTTTAGGAATTTCCAATCGTCTTAAAATTAGTAATCAAAATAAGAAAATTGAGTTCTTGACTCATAAAGATGAATTGATTATGTCAGAACTAAGGGATCAGTTAGCTTCAATCAATAAAATTATGGATTTGTTAAATGAACATTCAGATAATATCGTTCAAATTATGGAAGTACAGGATTTGTTGGCAACATTAACGTATTATGATTCAAAGATAGATCACATACATAACAGAATTGCACATTTCATTGAGAAATCCAAGGATTATGTAGAAGCTATCACGTTAGCAACTAAAGGTGTATTGTCGCCCCATTTGTTGCCTATACGTTACTTAAAATTAGTTCTGGAGAACGGAAGGGATAAACTAGGCTATGTTCCTTTGTTAGACGAACATAGGTTAGAATTTTATTACAGCCTAATTACAGTAAACGTAGATAATAACAAGATTAGGATTACAATTCCCTTTGATTCTTCTGATGCCTGGCAATCTTACAGGATATCACCATTTCCGACTTTCATGACGAATCACTCAAATCCAGTAATATCCAGTTTGACAGGACACGTATTGATTTCCCCAGACAAGGAAACATATACGGTCATTAAAGACTTAAATCAATTAACTCACTGTTCAGACGCAATGGATAGAAAAATATGTACAGCTGACTCATTTGAATTCCGTAAAAACTTAATGGATTCATGCGAGTTAGGTATAGTGCTAAACGGTGCTCTCTCCCATACAAGTGAAAATTGTCTGGATAAGCTTTATCCCTTTGACAATAAAGAATTCAATTGCAGACTAAATAATGGCTCGTGGATACGATACGACAAGGACGGCTTCAATGTATCATGCCCTGACGGATCCACATCCTTCACCCACATCTTCGTCGCAGCAGATGGTTGTATCGGGACTTCCCCGAATTCCATGGTGACTGGCCTACGGACAATCATCAGAGAACGAGCCTACTTCGCGAACTTACGTGGACCTCTACAATGCCAGCACTTCCTCTCCCATACAACGGCCGTGTGGCAAAGCGGTTGATGAAACTTACCGAAAAGGACCACCTGTCACCGACTTATGAAGAAATTCTTCACCCCATAATACTGGCTAGTTTGTGTTTCACGGTGATGATATTTATCGCCGTGAACATCCTTGTTTGGCGTAGGTTACGGCACAGCAAGCAGCTACAAAGGAACGAGTTGCATAGCCCTGACAATACCCCCTATTTAATCCAGTTCAAAGCTGTATGAGTGGCCACCTCATTCGCTAAGGGAGTAATTTGTCGGGAAGATGTTTGTATGAAAAGCTGATTAGTAAGCTAGTAATATGTAATTAAAGAAATTCTCTACATTTGTATTGTTAAAAATACATTTAAAACAACATTTAAAAAATAAATAAAATAAAAAAGGATATAAATCATTTTTTTCTCTCGGCATCTAATAAAAGTATATAAGCCGGAATGTTAAAAAAAGAAAAGAGAAAAAAAAAATAATAAAATATATAACAGAATCTATGGGCATCTAATAAAATATATCAGCCCTATATATAAATATATATATATATATATATATATATATATGTACGAAACCGTGGTACGTGTACGTACCAGGAATTCGTGTTTGTGCACTAAAAATTGAGTATCTTGTTTCTGACAAAGGTAACAATTATTCTTTATCAAGTTACCGAATCATATGTAAGTCAGAATTTATTTTGTTTTTTGGTACCATGTAATCATTTGCTAGCAATGTACCATATATATGATCTTGGTTTTATCATGCATTTTTCTTTTTGCTTTGGTTATATCTTTTTTGTATGCATTATTGTTATTATTTTTTATTGTGCCTATTTGGACATTCGTCCTCAGTTGATTATGGCTAAAGTTAAACAAAGAATAATACGTATGTCCAGTCACACCTAATAACCATGTTTCGGCTTGTTGTTAAATTTTTGTAAAAAAAAATTGAGATAGCTGGCCGAGCTTATGTAATAATTAGAATAGTAATATTACATGTTTAAAACAAATGACGTAATATGTCATGTTGGTTGGAAGAGCTAACCCTGGGATTTGCTGTAGTCATTCAAATTATAAACAGGATGTATAATGCAAACCTCGGCAAATTGACATTCTTTCTTAACGTCAACACATTGTCTCCTCGTGTGAAAGTTTGTGACGTCACCGGATGCAGGTGTCTTCCGATTCCGTCACGTGGCTAAATTAAAGCAAGCATACGATATCTGTGATATCGATAATTTATTCAGTTCATATCTAAACTTCACCAGAATTGGTCGTCTGGACCAACACAGCTTCCTCCAGTGATGGAGATGTTTAACTCTGTTTTATAAAAATAAAACTTAAAAACCATTAAGATGTATTCAGTAAATCCATTTAAATACATCTGAAAACAACTCATACTCAAATATATGCTTAAGACAGTAGCACACCAATATATATATATATATATATATATATATACTAATGAGAGACTAATGAGAATTTTGTGCATATGCATGAAGCTGATCAAGTATAGGTTATAAAAACTAGATAAATATCTTTCAGCCAAAATCTTCCACTTACAGGGCCCCGAATTTAAACATAAACTTCGCTGACTCGGCAATGAATATATAAATAACGAACAATGTAATCCAAAGCGTAATTCTACAGCTTCAAAGGATAAACTCCTTTTCGCGAAAAAGCGAGAGTTTTCGAAAGTAATCTGGATATACAAGAAAGGCATTTGCATAAGAGGATTTTATTTACTGCTATCAGTCATTGAATGTCTCTACGATTTTATACAAGTGACCTCATCTTAATCATCATCATCATCATCATCATCTTCTCCTACGTCTATTGGCGTAAAGGGCCTCAGTTAGATTTCTCCAGTCGCCTCTATTTTGAGTTTTTAAATCAATACTTCTCCATTCATCATCTCCTACTTCACGCTTCTAAGTCCTCAGCCATGTAGGCCTAGGTCTTCCAACTCTTTAGTGCTTTATGGAGCCGTTGAAAGTTTGATGAACTAATCTCTCTTGGGGAGTGCAAATTTCATCCCCCCCCCCATTACTTTATTGTTCAATCATACCCAATGCTATTCTAGAACATAGAGGGAGATGAAAGATGAAATGCTACCTTCAAAATAAAAGTAAATATGTTTTTTCACTGTTATTCAATCTCGTGTCCTATTTTTGTGACCATAGCTGGTGCAGTTTTTTTTTTTCTTTTATTTTTTTTTTGGGGGGGGGGGGTGGTATCTTTTGGCTGGTTCAGTGAAAGATCCAATGTTTTTAGTAAAGAACACTCACGGCAATTTGAAAGGGATTAGGTAGTTGAAATAGAAGCTATACCAAATAAATTGTTGGTTTCTTTGATTAGCTTTCCTCTCAGTTAGTTAATATTACATAATGTTTACCCCCAAAACACCCCAAGAGCTAAACATGGGAATATTTAGTCAATGAGAATTTAATCAGAAGAAAAATTACTTTAAATTCCATTCCTTTTTGTTATTTAATAAGATTGTTTGGGTTAATTTACAAAATTTGTTTTGTTAAAGTTTTTATAGATTATATAGGAATTATTTATTTTAATGTTGTTACTGTCATTAAAATATTTTTCCTTCTTTCCTTTCATCACTGGCCTATTTTCCCTGTTGGGGCACCTGGGCTTATAGCATTCTGCTTTTCCAACTAGGGTTGTAACTTAGCAAGTAATAATAATAATAATAATAATAATAATAATAGTTTCCTTTTCTCACCGGGCAATTTTCCCCGTTGGAGCTCATAGGCCTTTAGCATACTGCTTTTCCAACTAGGGTTGTAGCTTAGCAAGTAATAATAATAATAAAAATAATAATAATAATAATAATAGAAAGATTATATAAGCAGTAGGCCTATATATTTTTATACAAACTTTTGGATGTCAACTACCTTAAATAAATACCGCAAATTAATAGGAAACTCGTAACTGAACCATTACGTATTACATAGGTCGTTAGAAGTTTTAATTGCTATGTATATACACATACACATACACACACACACACAAACACACACATATATATATATATATATATATGCATATATATATATATATATATATGTATATATATATATATATATATATGCATATATATATACATATACATATATATATATATATATATATTATATATATGTCTATATATATATATATATATGTATATATATATATATATATATACTGTATATATGTATACCTATATATACATATATATATATATACACTGCATATACACACACACACACATATATATATATATATATATAGGTTATATAGACACATACTGTGTTTATACATATTGATATATATATATATATATATATGTGTGTGTGTGTGTGTGTATATGTATGTGTGTAAGTGCAGCATAAATACTGTATAGATATACATACTTTATATGTATATATATGTATGTATGTACGTATGTATGCATGTATATAATACATGCACACACATACACACACACACACACGCATATATATATATATATATATATACATATATGTATGTATGTGTGTGTGTAGAAACTAACACTGGTAAGGCCGCATCACTGCCATTATGCCCAAGGAATGAAACATCATGGTACCATTTTTTTCTAAAACTTTTCCCATTCTTGAAAAAATATTTATTTTCAGCAGCACGCAATTTAGATTGCCGTATCCTAAAGCCAGAAAAGCTGCCTTATTCAAAGGCTGTAAAATTTTGGAATCATTAATCGTCAGTTGTGCGTGAACAAGATGGCTTAAGGCCGGAGCGACTTTTTTGAGATTTTGAGAAAAAATATTTTGGTTTTGTTATTGTTAGAAATTCCCTTAAACCCCAGGAAATCCCTCAGGAAATATGTGTAAGCTAAATTTTCCTTGTTGGACAATAAAAGTTCTTTTGAAAATCTCTGGAAAACTCTCAAACTGAGTTATTTACTTTTGTAGAAGCGAGAACTGAGGGATTATGGAAGTATAAAAATATATTTAGACCTTGCGTCCTTTTTGGAGCCGAGGTCCATTTTGGAGCCGGGGTTCATATTGCAACAAGAGTACATTTTGGACCCGGCGATCATTATGGAGCCATGGTCCATTTTAGAACTGGGGTCCAATTTGGAACCGGGGTCCATTTTGGAACCAGAGTCCATTTTGGAGCCGGGGTCCATTTTGGACCTTGCGAACATTATGGAGCCGTGGTCCATTTTCGAGTCGGGGTCCATTTTGGAGCTGGGGTCCATTTTGGAGCCGGTGTCCATTTTGGAGCCAGGGTCTTTTTTGGAGCCGAGGTCCATTTTGGAGCTAGGTTCCTTTTTTGGAGCCGAGGTTCATTTTGGAGCCGGGGTCCATGTTGGAGCCAGGGTCCTTTTTGGAGCCAGGGTCCTTTTTGGAGCCAGGGTCCTTTTAGGAGCCTGGGTCCTTTTTGGAGCCGGGGCCCACTATGGTGCCAGGGTCCTTTTTGGAGCCGAGCTCCATTTTGGAGCCAGGGTCCTTTTTTGGAGCCAAGGTCCATTTTGGAGCCCGGATCCTTTTTGGACCCATGGTCCCCTTTTGGAGCCAGGGTCCTTTTTGGAGCCTACGTCCATTTTGGAGCCAAGGTCCTTTTTGGAACTGCGGTCCCTTTTGGAGCCGGGGTCCATTTTGGAGCCAGGGTGCTTTTTGGCGCCAAGGTCCATTTTGCAACCGGGGTACATTTTGGACCCAGTGATCATTATGGAGCCGTGGTCCATTTTGGAGCCGTGGACCATTTTGGACCCGGGGTCCAATTTAGAACTGGGGTCCATTTAGGAACCTGGGTCCATTTTGGAGCCGGGGTCCATTTTGGAGCCGGGGTCCATTTTGGACCTGACGAACATTATGGAGCCGTGGTCCATTTTGGGACAGGGGTCCATTTCGAAGCTGGGGTCCATTTTGAAGCCAGGGTACATTTTGGACCTGGCGAACATAATGGAGCCATGGTCCATTTTGGAGCTTTGGTCCATTTTGGAGCTGGGGTCCATTTTGGAACCGGGGTCCAATTTAGAACTGGGGTCCATTTTTGAACCGGAGTCCATTTTGGAACCGGGGTCCCTATTGGAGCCGGGGTACATTTTGGACCTCGCGAACATTATGGGGCCGAGGCCTATCTTGGATCCTGGGGTCCATTTTGGACCTGGGGTCCATTTTGGAGCTGGTGTCCATTTTGGAGCCAGGGTCCTTTCTGGAGCCGAGGTCCATTTTGGAGCTAGATTCCTTTTTTGGAGCCAAGGTACATTTTGGAGCCTGGGTCCATGTTGGAGCTAGGGTCCTTTTAGGAGCCAAAGTCCATTTTGGAGCCAGGTTCCTTTTTGGAGCTGGGGTCCATTATGGAGCCAAGGTCCTTTTTGGAGCCGAGGTCCATTTTGGAGCCAGGTTCCTTTTTAGGAGCCGAGGTCCATTTTGGAGCCCGGATCTTTTTTGGACCTAAGGTCCTTTTTGGAGCCTGGGTCATTTTTGGAGACATGGTCCTTTTTGGAAACGGGGTCCCTTTTGGAGCCGGGTTCCATTTTGGAGCCAGGGTGCTTTTTAGAGCCAAGGTCCATTTTGCAACCGGGGTACATTTTGGACCCAGTGATCATTATGGACCCGTGGTCCATTTTGGAGCCGGGGTCCATTTTGGAGCCGGGGTCCAATTTGGAACCGAGGTCCATTTTGGAACCTGGGTCCATTTTGGAGCCGGGGTCCATTTTGGACTTGACGAATATTATGGAGCCGTAGTCCATTTTGGAACCGGGGTCCATTTCGAAGCTGGGTTTCCATTTTGGAGACAGGGTACATTTTGGACCTGGCGAACATTATGGAGCCGTGGTCCAGTTTGGAGCCGGGGTCCATTTTCGAGCCGGGGTCCATTTTGGAACCGGGGTCCAATTTAGAACTGGGGTCCATTTTAGAACCGGGGTCCATTTTTGAACCGGAGTCCATTTTGGAGCCGGAGTACGTTTTGGACCTCGCGAACATTATGAGGCCGAAGCCTATCTTGGATCCCGGGGTCCATTTTGGAGCCGGAGTACGTTTTGGACCTCGCGAACATTATGGGGCCGAGGCCTATCTTGGATCCCGGGGTCCATTTTGGAGGCGGGGTCCATTTTGGAGCCGGAGTACGTTTTGGACCTCGCGAACATTATGGGGCCGAGGCCTATCTTGGATCCTGGGGTCCATTTTGGAGCCGGGGTCCATTTTGGAGCCGTGGTCCATTTTGGAGCCGGGGTCCATTTTGGAGCCGGGGTCCTTTATAGAGGCGAGGTCCATTTTACAACCAGGGTACATTTTGGACCCTGCGATCACTATGGAGCCATCATCCATTTTGCAGCCGGGGTTCATTTTGGAGCCGGGGTCAATTTTTGGAGCCAGGGCCCATATTGCAACCGGGGTACATTTTGGACCCGGCTATCATTATGGAGCCGTGGTCCATTTTGGAGCCACGGCCCATTTTGGAGCCGAGGTCCATTCTTGGAGCCTAGGTCCATTTTTGGAGCCGGGGTCCATTTTTGGAGCCGAATTCCATTTTTGGAGCCGGGGTACATTTTGGACCCGGCAATCATTATGGAGCCATGGTCCATTTTGGAGCCGTGGTCCTTTTTGGAACCGGGATACATTTTGGTACTGGAGTCCATTTTGGAACCTGTGTCAATAAAAGTTCTTTTGAAAATGTGTGGAAAACTTTCAAACTGAGTGCTTTACTTTTGTAAAGCAAAAGCTGAGGGATTATGCGAGTAAAAATAGATATTTGTATAAACCGATGAAATTTAGAATGAATTAAGCTACTTATGATGTCGGGATAAAGTTTAACATATGAAACTCTTATATGAAAATTATATTCATATAAGATATATCTAACAAAAATTGAAAGATAAAACTAAGTAGGATTCTTCTCTTAAAGTTTTATAAAAATATGTCACTTATTTTCCTGTAACTAAATACGTTAATATAGTTTGGGTACTTGAACAGTGTTTATGTGGAGAAACACTTACAATGTGTGAATAAATTGGAAAGAGTACATGCAATATATTTCAAATACAATGAAATACATTATTTTATTTACCTCTCTCTCTCTCTCTCTCTCTCTCTCTCTCTCTCTCTCTTTGTCTTTATATATATATATATATATATATATATCCATCCATATACCAAAGGCACTTTCCCAATTTTGGGGGGTAGCCGACATCAACAAGAACAAAACAAAAAAGGGGACCTCTACTCTCTATGTTCCTCCAGCCTAACCAGGGACTCAGCCGAGTTCAGCTGGTACTGCTAGGGTGCCACAGCCCAACCTCCCACATTTCCACCACAGATGAAGCTTCATACTGCTGAGTCCCCTACTGCTGCTACCTCCGCGGTCATCTAAGGCACCGGAGGAAGCAGCAGGGCCTACCGGAACTGCGTCACAATCGCTCGCCATTCATTCCTATTTCTAGCACGCTCTCTTGCCTCTCTTACATCTATCCTCCTATCACCCAGAGCTTTCTTCACACCATCCATCCACCCAAACCTTGGCCTTCCTCTTGTACTTCTCCCATGAACTCTTGCATTCATCACCTTCTTTAGCAGACAGCCATTCTCCATTCTCTCAACATGGCCAAACCACCTCAACACATTCATATCCACTCTAGCCGCTAACTCATCTCTCACACCCGTTCTCACCCTCACCACCTCGTTCCTGACCCTATCTACTCGAGATACACCAGTCATACTCCTAGACACTTCATCTCAAACACATTCAATTTCTGTCTCTCCATCACTTTCATTCCCCACAACTCCGATCCATACATCACAGTTGGTACAATCACTTTCTCATATAGAACTCTCTGTACATTCATGCCCAACCCTCTATTTTTTACTACTCCCCTAACTGCCCCCAACACTTTGCAACCTTCATTCACTCTCTGACGTACATCTGCTTCCACTCCACCATTTGCTGCAACAACAGACCCCAAGTACTTAAACTGATCCACCTCCTCAAGTAACTCTCCATTCAACATGACATTCAACCTTGCACCACCTTCCCTTCTCGTACATCTCATAACCTTACTCTTACCCACATTAACTCTCAACTTCCTTCTCTCACACACCCTTCCAAATTCTGTCACTAGTCGGTCAAGCTTCTCTTCTGTGTCTGCTACCAGTACAGTATCATCCGCAAACAACAACTGATTTACCTCTCATTCATGATCATTCTCGTCTACCAGTTTTAATCCTCGTCCAAGCACTCGAGCATTCACCTCTCTCACCACTCCATCAACATACAAGTTAAACAACCACGGCGACATCACACATCCCTGTCTCAGCCCCACTCTCACCGGAAACCAATCGCTCACTTCATTTCCTATTCTAACACATGCTTTACTACCTTTGTAGAAACTTTTCACTGCTTGCAACAACCTTCCACCAACTCCATATAACCTCATCACATTCCACATTGCTTCCCTATCAACTCTATCATATGCTTTCTCCAGATCCATAAACGCAACATACACCTCCTTACCTTTTGCTAAATATTTCTCGCATATCTGCCTAACTGTAAAAATCTGATTCATACAACCCCTACCTCTTCTAAAACCCCCCTGTACTTCCCAGATTGCATTCTCTGTTTTATCCTTAATCCTATTAATCAGTACTCTACCATACACTTTTCCAACTACACTCAACAAACTAATACCTCTTGAATTACAACACTCATGCACATCTCCCTTACCCTTATATAGTGGTACAATACATGCACAGACCCAATCTACTGGTACCATTGACAACACAAAACACACATTAAACAATCTCACCAACCATTCAATTACAGTCACACCCCCTTCCTTCAACATCTCAGCTTTCACACCATCCATACCAGATGCTTTTCCTACTCTCGTTTCATCTAGTGCTCTCCTCACTTCCTCTATTGTAATCTCTCTCTCATTCTCATCTCCCATCACTGGCACCTCAACACCTGGAACAGCAATTATCTCTGCCTCCCTATCATCCTCAACATTCAGCAAACTTTCAAAATATTCCGCCCACCTTTTCCTTGCCTCCTCTCCTTTTAACAACCTTCCATTTCTATCTTTCACTGTCTCTTCGATTCTTGTGCCGGCCTTTCTTACTCTCTTCACTTCTTTCCAAAACTTCTTCTTATTCTCTTCATATGACTGACCCAGTCCCTGACCCCACCTAAGATCAGCTGCCCTCTTTGCCTCACGTACCTTGCGCTTTACTTCCACCTTTTTCTCTCTATATTTTTCATACTTCTCTATACTATTACTCTGCAGCCATTCTTCATATAAATATATGTATATATATATATACATATACATATATATATATATATATATATATATATATATATATTATATACACATATACATGTGTATATATACTTATATTAATAGGATATTAAAGCGTTAATTGTGAATTAAAGTTTGAAAAATAAATAAATATTTTGCTTACAATTAGTAACATAAAATCACTCACATACATCAATATATAACTTAGATTTATACATACACATATTCATCTATATTTACATACACAAGTATATATATATATATATATATATATAATGGTTTGTGTCTTTACTTAATAGACATTTTTTCTTTTTTGATCATAGAAGTCTTGGCTATGTAGATTCTAATTCCATAAGCGTTTTAATAAGACGGGAGTATTTTTAAAAGAAAAAAAAAATATGATATATTCATAACAATTATATCATATATCTATAACTATAGAGAAGCTAATTGATTAAGAAAAAAAGCTGAGTTAATTCATACAGACTTTTATAGAAAAGACTTTCTTCATATCTCCCTCCTTCTTCTATTAACGTGCTTTTTTTCCCATTTGTATGGGATAAGCACGGTTTCCTTCTTCTGAAGGACTTTGCTTTGGCTTTGGAGTAGACCATAGTCCCGATTGGCTGCCCTGCCTGACATCGCTTAAACCACGGTAGCGTATTTCCATTTGTTGTACCAGTTACCAGCGTCCTTCCTCCCAGCAGCGCCTCTTCAATTTCTAAAAATTTCACGGACAAGCAACTATAGTTAAAGTGACATGACTATGAGCATGTATCACATTTGATACGCTGTCCCTTATTTCTGCTTCCATTCATATATATTAAATGAAGCTGTGATATGTTGTACACATAACAGACATGTTGACATGCGATCCAATGTTATTTCAATATCAAGGACTCCTCTCAAAACGATCTAAAGACAATGGGGAATAAGTATTTTGTAGGAAAGTTTGCACCTGAAACGAGATAGGGACATACTGTCCCGAAAACTCATTAAAATGAGTAATTGATTTTCCTCTAGAAATGCTTTTGTAGTTGACATGTTTGTCGATGTAGAGCAGAGGAGAGTGGGCGGTGTCAGACAAGATTCAGATATCAGATTTCACTCTGTGATGGGGACTGCAAAGAAATGCCAAACTCAGATGTCATTTCCATACTCCAGATTCTCTAGAATTCTGTTTACGATTCACCAGTGGTCTCAAAGTACAGTGATTCTCTATTTTTCAAAAAAGGTTATGAATAGAAAGCTATAAATATATATTCTTCCGTTTTTTTTTTTTTTTTTTTTTTTTTTTTTTTTTTTTTTTTTTTGCAAAATCATTAGTATTTTCCGGGAATGGTCATTGTATTGGTGAATAGATGACCTTTAAAAATAGTTCATAATTAATTATCAAATTTTGAAAGGACCATCATTTCTCTAGTTATAAATACTAATTCCAGTTCTGTGACTGGACTGCCATTCCTAACACACTACATAAGCAAATATCACTGACTAATTAAGCTTTAGAAAGAACAATATTATAAACATTCATGACGTTTTGTAAATAAAGGAACAATGGTCGAATTAAAGTTTTAATTTCTATTGATTATAATCGTAACAAAAAGTAGTTTTGGCAATTATTTTACATCAATATAATTCATATGCAGTTGAATGACTTTCATTTAGTATAATGGCTTTAACTGCTGTATATATTTCTAAATGCTTTATTGTTATTTATCATTCGTAAAAGATTTCTTTTTGGAAAGAGCAGATACATTATTGGATTCAGTTTTCGGTTTGTTTTAAAGCTCTGTTGTGATACTCATTCATAATACATCGCGCGGAATTATCGTAATGATTCCATTGGGATTCATTGTAATGTTGTTTACACACAATGGCAACCCTAACAAAGATGAATATCTACCTGCAAAAAAAAAAAAAAAAAAAAAAAAAAAACTGCACTCTTTGTGTGTTTCCCCTATAAAATATTTATGTCATGGATTCATTAAACAATGAAAGGGCTTTTTATTACTAGATTAACAAAATCATCAACTAAATGAGAGAGAGAGAGAGAGAGAGAGAGAGAGAGAGAGAGAGAGAGGGTCTTTTTATAAGCAGATTAACAAAATGAGAGAGAGAGAGAGAGAGAGAGAGAGAGAGAGAGAGAGAGAGAGATAGGGGGGTCTTTTTATAAGCAGATTAACAAAATGAGAGAGAGAGAGAGAGAGAGAGAGAGAGAGAGAGAGAGAGAAAGTGTGTGTGTGTGTGTTTGTGTATGCAGTGAATTAATTGAAATAGTAATACAGATTAAAACTTCTGAGAATAAATATTCCAGCCATCAATAAAATCAAGGCAAATATTTATGTATTGCACATTGCCAACAATTTCTGCTTATTTTATCAAAATTTTAGTCACTACAGAAGGTTTCAATAGGCAAGAACTAACGCATACACTCTAACAAACACAGACACAAACACAGCAAAGCAAACGCAAAAACACATACACAAGCAGAAATAGAGTTATATAACATTTAACAGTATTCTGTGCACTTGGTCACTAAAATATTGTTTTGTTTACAAAACAGGTACAGGATGTCCTCAACATTCAAACTTAATGTGTTCCAAGAAGCGGTTTGTAAGTCGAAATTTGTTACATAATGTCCTAGGGTACGCTTCATCAAACTCACATGCTTATGATTTTCTGCTGCAAAAGTCAACAAATCCTACCCTTTTATATTGCAAATGTCGTCTTGCTTACTGCATTAAATTATATAAAATTATTTTATTACACTACTTTAATATGAACTTTTGATGCAATATCTGAGAATTATCGTTTCAGTTGGATTAGTGTTCGTATCTCCGAATGTTTGTAAGTCGAATGTTCGTAAGTTGAGGATCTTCTACCCATAAAGAAATAAGAGCCATTTGGGTTAAGCAAAGTAGAACCTGTTACGTCTTCTCCAAATTTTGTATATTGAAGGGAAGTCCAAATTTTATGGTGAAATTGTATTCTTTTTCAGTTGAAGCATAAGCTGTATGAGAAAGAGATCGTACCTAACTATACTATAGTTATTCCAAGTCAATTTGATCTATTACTCTCCCAAAGATGATAAGTCTCCTGTATCTCTGAACTAAGTGCGTCTATAATAAATATTGGCACACACTATATATATATATATATATATATATATACATATATATATATATATATATATATACATGTATACAGTATATATATTACCTGTTAAGCCACAACTCTAGTTGGAAAAACAGGATGCTATAAGCCCAGGGGGCCCCAAAAAGGGAAAATACCCCAGTGAGGAGAGGAAACAAAGAAAAATAAAATATTTTAAGAACAGTAACAATATTGAAATAAATATTTCATAGATAAAATTTGCGTATGTGTCTTTTTTTACGAACAAGCATGAGACTACATTCTAAAATCACTTAAAACTTTCGTAGTTTCAGTTAAATTTTCCTATCACTTTTCCTCCACTTATTTCTAGTTCTCTTTGTTTCTAGACTTTCCATCTCATCTTTCTATCACATGCATCCACCTCTTTTGAGTCTAACTAATCATCTTTCCCCAAAAACTTTCTCTGGTTTTCCCAAAATCCTTAAGGTCATGGCACCACAAAAGGTCCCCATGGAAGTGACATCGACTCATTAAAATCTGATTTGCTGCTCGTGAAGTTTGCCTTTAGGAGCCTGGTGTCTCTTGGAAGGGGATTCATAGTGTCCTCAGCAAGAAATTTTTTTTTTCTGGATTACTTCTGTGTCTTCAGTATTCTTTTTAGTTTACTGATGTTTAAAGCTTTAATCGTAATGTCTATATTTTTCTGTAGATTGAAAAAAACCTGAAGCTTCAATAAGGAATATTCAATTCTATACGCATTTCCACTTATGTATCGATCTATCTATATATCTATCTATCTATGTATTCATATCTCTCTCTCTCTCTCTCTCTCTCTCTCTCTCTCTCTCTCTCTATATATATATATATATATATATATATATATAAATAAGCCATATATATTTTTGATACATTAATGTCTGGATTCTCTTAACGACCTCGGGATCAGAGCCCCAGGCGAAATCACACAAAGACAAGAGCTTGGCTCCGGTCGGGAATCGAACCCTGGTCGGCAAGCTTGTACAGACAGTGACTAACCCACTTGGCCAAGTGGGTTAGTCACTGTCTGTACAAGCTTGCCGACCAGGGTTCGATTCCCGACCGGAGCAAAGCTCTTGTCTTTGTGTGATTTCGCCTGGGACTCTGATCCCGAGGTCGTTAAGAGAATCCAGACATTAATGTATCAAAAATATATATGGCTTATTTGAATATGAAAAACACGTAAAATGTGCAAAATTTATCATATATATATATATATATATATATAGACGTATATATATATATATATATAGACGTATATATATAGACATATGAAATACGGTGTGTATATATATATACTGTATATATATATATATATATATATAAAACTATGCAAAATCTAAGACCACTTGGAGAAGGCTGTCACTGTCGATATTCAGTCAATGGTACAGAATCTTCCTATTTTCATTTTATTTTCACTGTTTTGATTTTGAAGAGTATGCAAGATAATTCCATGATGACGTAAATCTAATTTTGATCAGAATAAATTAAAATCAAGTAAATTTAAACGAAATACAGTTCTTTATCGACACTAGAAAAAATGTCAAAATTTTCATACAATTCTTTTTGACATCGTTTTGTATAGGGACAAACATTAGGATTATCCATTTCATATATATACACGTACATATACTGTGTATAATATATATATATATATATGTATATGTATATATATATATATATATATATAAATGCATATATATACATATATATGTATATATATCTATATATATATATATATATACATATACATATATATATATATATATATATATATATATATATATATATATATATGCATGAGTGATGGAATAAAGATGAAAAAAGTTTAAAGAAAACGTTTCCCAATATCTACGAGAAGAGATAATGTTTATATTTATTGATATATAAAAGATATAATGGTTATTCACTAAGTGGACTAAAAATTTGTACCAAATCTACCTTGTCTCAGATGAACAGAAAAAATAACAATAACAATGAAGACATTTCCATATGTATTATATTTTGCATTAATTTATTTCTCTTTTAAAGTTGGTTTCCTCTTTCCTTTTTTTTCATTTATTTGAAAACGGGTAAGAAATTAAGTGACGATGATTGGAGAAGTATTGATTTATAAGCTCAAGATAGAGACGACTGGCGGAATCTAACCGAGGCCCTTTGCGTCATTAGGCATAGAAAGAGATGATAATGATGAAGAAGAAGGGATTGCTAATACAATATGGATAATTATATTAACGGGGGAAAGAAAAACTGAATTAGCTCAAATAACTGCAAAAATAAAAGACGTAAAATATAGGAAGGATACTTTATCTCTGCTAAACAATTCTTCTTCACCCAAGAGTTTACTGCACTGGAATTGTTCAGTGGCCACCTTTTTTTTTTTTTTTTTTTTTTTGATTGAAAATGTTGAATCAAATATTGTTTGTCTCCTTGGAAACTACTGTAAGTACTAAAGATAGACTATGTAACAATTTCACTGAGTAGTTGTTCTATTTTGACTTCCATTAGCAATAAATATACACGTAGTAAGTTAACCAAGGCACCAGGCGTCTCATACACCTGACAACACTGAGCTTACCAAACAATTCTTCTTCACCCAAGGGGTTAACTACTGCACTGTAATTGTTCAGCGGTCAATTTCCTCTTGGTAAGGGTAGAAGAGACTTTAGCTATGGTAAGCAGCTTTTCTAGGAGAAGGACACTCCAAAATCAAACAATTGTTCTCTAGTCTTGGGTAGTGCCATAGTCTCTGTATCATGGTCTTTCCACTATCTTGGGTTCGAGTTCTCTTCCTCTTGTTTTGTTAAAGTTTCTAGAGATTATATAGGAAATATTTATTTTAATGTTGTTATTCTTCTCAAAATATTCTATTTTTCCTTGTTTCCTTTCCTCACTTTCCCTGTTGGAGCCACTGGGCTTATAGCATCCTGCTTTTCCAACTAGGGGTTGTAGCTTAGCAAGTAATAATAATAATAATAATAATAATAATAATAATAATAATAATAATAATAATAATAATAATAGTTAAACCATGCTATAATAAATAAGAGACTATAAAAAATAACAGTAGTAAAATTGCAACCTGGAATAACACTTTCTTGCTTAACTTATAACCGTAATTAACTATGCAAATGAGTCGTGCCTCAAAACCTCTTAAATTGTATCTTACTCTAAAAGTTTCAAGTTCTATTTTGCTTAAATTTGAATAATATCAATTCGAAAAGCCAATCATTTAATGCTGTGCTTCATCTGACGCCGAAAATTGTATTAATTTAGAGTCATTTCCATAATTAGGTTTAACATCCTAAAAGCACTAACACATATCGAGCGCTTCGATTATTATGTAAATTGAATTTTTAAAAAATCCCAATATACAAAATGATTGTATATGATTATATATGAGAGTAATTACATATGCATTTACATTGATATACATCTGTTAATTTACCCACATGTAATCAGTGGTAAACAGCTTGCCATAGTCAAGCATCGTTTCCGCTCGTATTATTATTATATTATTATTATTATTATTATTATTATTATTATTATTATTATTAGTAGTAGTAGTATTATTATTATTATTAGCTAAGTTACAACCCAAGTTGGAAAAGCAAGATAATATAATCCCAAGGACTCCAACAAGGAAAAATATCCAAGTGAGGAGAGGAAATAAGGAAATAAATAGACGACATGAGAAATAATGAACAATTGAAATAAAATATTTAAAAAACAGTAACAACATCACTCAATGTACGATTGCAGAACCCTTGGAATAAGCAGGTGTATGCTACATGGTTGCTAAGTTTCTTGCTTTTAATATTATATATATATATATATATAATATATATACATACATATATATATGTGTGTATATATACAAATATATGTATATATATATATATATTATATATATGGCTTAGCATCTATCATTATCTACTTTGGTAAAACGAATGTATACTTATCCATATCAATTGTTTAAAGGTTTAAAGGCCACTCATGTATGGCAGAGCCAAGAGACAGTGACATTGCCCTATTAAGCGGGACATTGCCATAGAGACTGACCATATACACATATGATCAGCGCCCAATCCCCTTCCCCACCCAAGCTAGGACCAGGAAGGGCCAGGCAATGGCAGCTGATGATTCAGCATATAGACTGATAGGGTCCCCCAAACCGGCGGCCGCCGCCCCCCCCCCCCCTCATTCTTATCGTTTGCTGCTAATTGCAGAAGTGAACAGGACAGATATGAGAACAAATCCACGGATTAGGGTTTTCAATGGGTTTATATCTTTCGAAATTACTGTATAATATTCCATTTTAATTTTACAAAATGATAATACCAGAAGTTATGGCGCAATACATCACAGTGGAATGAGATTATGTGTTTTCACAGCAATCGTGTTTACGGATTAGATGAACAACAGCTGGTCAATTGCCTTATGCCAAAGGGCTCTTGACAGAATGTTAATCAGAGCATTGGCCTTTAATGCTGACGATAATAATCACCTAACACTAGAACAGCTTTTCGTATTAAGTGGTTAATTGGGTGTTTGTCATAAATGATCATGAAATCGGATGCCCATGAGAGAGAGAGAGAGAGAGAGAGAGAGAGAGAGAGAGAGAGAGAGAGATTTTCTGGCATCCTGACATCTAAGGTCATTGACGCCAGAAAGAGAGAGAGAGAGAGAGAGAGAGAGAGAGAGAGATTTTCTGGCATCCTGACATCTAAGGTCATTGACGCCAGAGAGAGAGAGAGAGAGAGAGAGAGAGAGAGAGAGAGAGATTGATTTGAGGTTTCCTGGCATCCTGACATCTAAGGTCATTGACGCCATAGAGAGAGAGAGAGAGAGAGAGAGAGAGAGAGAGAGAGATTGATTTGAGGTTTTCTGGCATCCTGACATCTTAGGTCATTGACGCCGGAGAGAGAGAGAGAGAGAGAGAGAGAGAGAGAGAGAGAGAGAGAGAGTATACATACGTTTACGCATGTATCATCGATGATGAGATTAGTTAACGCTGTATACTTCCTCGCACTTTAATCCAAAAATGATACTCTGACATATAGGTGAAAGGTGTTGCCAATGAAATTATTCCAACAGTAATGCCCGAACGATAATTGCCATTAAAAAGAGAAAATATTAGACTCATTATCCTAAATTGGATTGATACACAGTATATACCTTGATTTTACTTGTGCTCGCAGGAAGCTGAATTTAGTTGATATAAAATATACAATAAGCTTTTTTTTTTATCTAACATGATATAGCAACCCACGAAATTGTTTTACATGTTATAGAGGATATATATTTCAATTACTATATATTACTAATTACTATTTATATGTAATTAGAATTACACTATAACGGTATTTCTTCTATTTATATATTGTCCTCATCGCTCTCCTCTCGCACTGATAACTTATTTCTGCCTGTATGTACAGAACTTGTTGAGAAAACTAAGTAGAAGTCAAACTATGACGGTGGTGTAATTGTAGTGATGTTTCAAATTTTTTATTTATTTGTACAACTGACGTGCCCTTGGAGAATAGAAAGAATGTGTGTATATATATATATATAAATTTATATATATATATATATAGATATATATATATATATATATATATATACATATATATATATATATATATATACACATATATATACAGTATATGTGTGTGTGCAAGTGCGTGTAAGTAAATCATTGAATAATATGAAAATGTCTTTTACTATTATTCAATTTTATAATTTTAGATAGAACATGGTAGAATGACTATTTTAAGCAGAATTTATATATATATATATATATATATATATATATATTTATATATATATATATATATATATATATATATATATATATATATATATACATATGTGTGTATGTGTGTGTTCATGTGTTTGCATCTTTGTGTGTATATATATATATATATATATAGAGAGAGAGAGAGAGAGAGAGAGAGAGAGAGAGAGAGAGAGAGACTAGAGGGTAAAAGGCTCCTAAAAAAACGCTTATCAGCTGGCACCATCTCGTTAATATGATTTATATGTTGAATAAGGAAAATGGATCTTTTTTTACCATCTTTTTTCTCTAAAATAGCCTATACTTTAGGTAGAAATTCCTGTGTACCATTTTATTGCCCTTAATGACATACCTCATACTTTTTGTCATATCTATACCCTAATTTATTTCTATTTCGTATATTCCTGACGTGGATTTTAATGAATTTGTGATATATTAATATCATCATCATCATCTCCTCCTACGCCTATTGACGCAAAGGGTCTCCATTAGATTAGACCCCTGATATAAAAAAAAAAAAAAAAGGGAATTGCTAAATGAAATAATTGGAATTGGAATAAATTTAGTTACCTGTATCTCAACCGAGGATACTTGTTTGTAAAACTAGAACGGACACTCGGTAGAGCGCATGCCTTCGCCTATATCATGTTGTAGATCACAACATAGGCAATTAAATCGTGCACATATTGGCACTAGTTTCATACAAAATGGATAAAAATTGGCCACGATTTGGCAAAAAGACGTTTTTTACCCTTTCATGACCTTGGCCTTGACTTTTAAAGTAATAACTCTCAAAATCTAATTAAATTGTTCATGGATCATAGCCAGTTATCCCACCAAATTTCATTAGATTCGGTCAAATAATTTTTGAGTTATGTGAATCACTAACACACAGACAGACATAAAAACAAATAAATACACGCCTATCAAAACATAACCTTCGAAGTTGGCGAAGTTAATCAGTGAAGGCAGGATTACAACATTGCAAAGAAAAAAAAAGAAAAAAAAAAGAGAGAGAGGTTAATCTGAAGGATTTGGAAGACTTTCCTCTGTTACAAGATAAACTTTTAGTGAAATGTCTTCGCAAATTTGTCACATGTTAGGTTTTTCTCTTTCATCTCTAAACTGCCTTATCTTTTTCGTCTTGGTTTTCTCTTCCCTAAATAATCTCAAATATGGTTTTCCTAACATCAGATGTTTGATGTCTTGCTTTTTCCAAAATTATCACTTCTTGTTATCGTGTGTAGTCTGTTCTGTAAAATTTCTATTTTACATTTTCTATACTCTCGTAAATATCATTTATTTTTGTAATAACCTTAATGAATTTTGTCGAAGTTTTGGCTTTAAACTCTCGTGGAATTTCGTTCTTGATACATCACCCAGAGTACTAAAATTTTATTATTTATGAATGTACGTTTAAACCATAATATAGAAATTTATCTTTATGGCCGAGGCAGACATTTGTAAACTTTATTGTTGTACTTATCTTTTCAATATACACTGTAAAAGAAAAAAAAAACAGTAATTTTAGTCGGAAATTCTCCGCAAAAATCTACTTTTCTCATCCGTATTTCAGTAAAATACTGACGTCCGTTATTTTACCCTACTTCGTTATTATCTTCTACGGGTTAGTGACCGTAATATTACTCCTTTACGTCACTATGTCCGTTTTTAAGACGGTAAAAATCCTGGACTATATGTTGCCAGCGTTCACCGTTTTTTAATGCAAATTTTTAACAGTGTATGCTTCAATTTTATTTGTCCTGATTCTTAGATATCATCATACATAAATAAATTCCTTTTTTTTTTCAGTTTAGAAGTTTAGAATTTATAAAGAAACGAATCCCAACCCTGTGCAACAGTGGGACAGAAGGCTTCCTCGAATAAGAGGGAGGTTGGTGAGATCAGGCTTCACGTAATACGAAGTCTTGTATTTAATAAAGAAATCTTATATTCAAAAGAATTTTTGAGATTATTTTTTTTTTTTTTCAATATTTCTTATTTAATTTTAGTTTCCACATATTTCTGTATTTAGATCCTTTATAATAAAGCACAATTCTTCATCGTCCAGCTAATGTAGTCATGACGAAAAAAACTCGTAAAAAGTGGTGTGAAGCACGAGTCGGTACCATATATTGAATAGCATGACTTAAATGTAGTTTTCATCTTTTCTCGAATAATATGGATGGAAGTACGGAAGATATTTCATGGAAGAGAGAATGCTGGAGCCACGGGACTACAAGCTGTTGTGAGGAGTGACGCCGCTCCAAGGAAACTAGAATCGGGAATTAAGGAAATTTCACAGTTTAGGCTACACACTTAAAAAATAAAGCCCTGTAATTTTAATCGGAAATTCTCCGTGAAAATATACTGTTGTCAGCCGTATTTCAGTAAAATACAGGCGACCGTAATTTTACCTTACTTTGTTATTATCTTTTACAGGTTGGTGACAGTAATATCACGCATTTACATCAATAGATCAGTTTTTAAAACGGCAAAAATCCTGGAATTAATGTTACCAGGAAATTACCGTTTTTTAATACAAATTTTCAACAGTGCACGTTGCACAGGGGACCCAACCCTGAATTCGCGAAACCGACCCAGTTGGAACTGAGGCACTGTAAACATCAAATAACGGATTGAAACGGCCTGGAAGGCCTGGAGGGCCTAGATAGTAGTGAAGAAACTAATTGCAGAGAGAAAACTGGAGCAACGAGACCACAGCTTGTCAGGAACTGTGACGGTAGCTCATTAGATATTTTGTTATTTGCAGCGTGTGATATAATAGTTGATCTTATTATTATTATTATTATTATTATTATTATTATTATTATTATTATTATTATCAATTACTAAGCTACAACCCTATTTGGAAAAGCAGGATGCTATAAGCCCAAGGGGCCCCAACAGGGAAAATATCCCAGTGAGGAAAGGAAACAAAGAAAAATAAAATATTTTAAGAACAATAACAACACTAAAATAAATATTTCCTATATAAATTATAAATACTTTAACAAAACAAGAGGAAGAGAAATTAGATAGAACAGTGTGCCCGAGTGTACCCTCAAGCAAGAGTACTCTAACCCAAGACAGTGGAAGACCATGGTACAGAGGCTATGGCACTACCCAAAACTAGAGAACAATGGTTTGATTTTGAAGTGTCCTTCTCCTAGAATATTTGCTTGCCATAGCTAAAGAGTCTCTTTTGCCCTCACCCAGAGGAAAGTAGCCACTGAATAATTGCAGTGCAGTAGTTAACCCTTGAACAAGGAATTGTATGGTAATGTCAGTGTTGTCAGGTGTATGAGGAAAGAGGAGAATCTGTAAAGAATAGGCCAGACTATTCGGTGTTTCTGTAGGCAAAGGGAAAGAACCGTAACCAGAGAGAAGAATCCAATGTAGTACTGTCTGGCCAGTCAAAGACCCCATAACTCTCTAGGGGTAGTATCTCAACGGGCGGTTGGTGCCCTGGCCAACCTACTGCCTGTTTAGGAATGGTTATGCAAGGAAAGTATCAGGGTCTGTTTAGAATTTATTAAGGAAGAGATATCTGTGTCTGGAAGTGAAAAGGTAATTCGATTAAAGGATTGTTGTTGAAGCCTCGAGCATGGATGAGAAGTAAGGACAAAGAATGCAAATATAGGGACAACAGCTGAAGCTGTTGAGATGAATTTTAAATGGAGTATTTTTCGAGCATAAAAATGGATGATAAAAGCGTAAAGGTCAAATATTTTTGTAAATATCAACGCCAGAGATAAGAAAGATCAGAAAGGTTTTAGTCAAAATGGTTAGGTTGGTAAATTGAAAAACAATATTTTATTGGAAAGATTGTATATTACATAAAAGATAGGGTCGGGAAGGAAGATTAATCTACCTAAAATGGATGGGACAGACATAGTCGAAGAAGAATTGCACCAGAAAGACCTTACTGTTCAGGAAGTAAAGAGATTGGGAAAGAGAGACCAGAATGGGTCATTGTGCCTAGAAGAGTTATGACTTGCAACAGATGAATTTCCCGTGGAGGATCATAAAGAATTTTTCATATTTAGCCTTCGTTCTCAATTCAACAGTTGAAGGAGAAATGTTGCAATGGCTATATATAGATATAGCTTTGTCTAAACAGTGCTGTCTTGGACGCACTACTAGAACAGTTAGAATACAGATGCTGACCCACAGAAATCAGGGGGCATTAGATCAACAATTTGTGTATATATATATATATATATATATATATATATATATATATATGTATGTATGTATGTATGTATTTATATACATATATATATATATATATATATACATACATATATACATATATATATATATATATATATATATATATATATATATATATATATATATATATATATATATATCTATATATATATGTATATATACATATATATATATATATATATATATATATATATATATGTGTATATATATATATATATATATATATATATATATATATGTATATATATACATATATATATATATGTAATAATTAGAATAGTAATATTACATGTTTAAAACAAATGACGTAATATGTCATGTTGGTTGGAAGAGCTAACCCTGGGATTTGCTGTAGTCATTCAAATTGTAAACAGGATGTATAATGCAAACCTCGGCAAATTGACATTCTTTCTTAACGTCAACACATTGTCTCCTCGTGTGAAAGTTTGTGACGTCACCGGATGCAGGTGTCATCCGATTTCGTCACGTGGCTAAATTAAAGCAAGCATACGATATCTGTGATATCGATAATTTATTCAGTTCATATCTAAACTTCACCAGAATTGGTCGTCTGGACCAACACAGCTTCCTCCAGTGATGGAGATGTTTAACTCTGTTGTTTTATAAAAATAAAACTTAAAAACCATTAAGATGTATTCAGTAAATCCATTTAAATACATCTGAAAACAACTCATACTCAAATGTGTGCTTAAGACAGTAGCACACCAATAAATGGTGGCAGCGATTAAACTCTAAGGCAGCGATTAAACTCTAAGACAGCGGTTAAACTCTAAGAATTAGAGAAATATCTTCAAGACTTCAAAATAATAGCTGTAAAACCAGAGAAATATCTTCAAGACTTCAAAATAAAAGCTGTAAAACCTGATAAAGATCTTCAAGAACTCAACATTATCTACAAGAATCTACAATTTTGATTAAGTCCAACGGAAAAGCTAACATCAACATATGTTAGTATACAACTTGAATCTTCAATCAACATCCTAGGAAACCCAAGGACTGGCGTTCAACAATTGCAAGACATATCCAGGAAGAACTACATTCAACAAGAAACTAGAACGAGGCATCGCTAACAAAACATCAAGAGAGAGAGAGAGAGAGAGAGGACGTGTCGACTTCATATATAAGCTAAGTACAGAGATTTTGTATTCATTTCAGTTTGGGCAGTGAAGTGTAGTTATCACAAGTCGTTAGTCAATTATTACTGGGGTGAGTGAATTCCTAAACTTTGTTATAAGAAACTCCGAATTCTCATTTAGAATTTTTCTTTCTTTGTGCTAATTCCTTTTTCTTTCAGAAACTCTTGGGGGGAAATGTTTTGGGATTAGTAACATTGTTGGGGGAATTTTATTATACATATGCGTTTACGCAGTGGGCGTCTGTACTCATATAGATATTTTGATAAGATTGAAAGGGGTCAAAGAGATAGAAAAAAAAAAAATACAGCAGTCATGGCTCCTCCTGTCAGCCCTACCCCTGGACCTAGTGGTGTAGGCCAGGCTAATCCTCCTCCAATTGTGACGCTTGTAAATGCCAGGTCAGCAATCCTTCCTTTTCAAGGTCGTGTCAACGGGTTCTTGCCACAAAATGTGGAGTCATGGATTTCATCCATTGATGCCCATTTAAATGCCAAACAAATCGTAGATCCTTTTGTACAATTACAAGAAGCTAAAAGTTTTATAGATTTTTCTAAAGGGGATGCGAGTGCGTATTTAAGAGGTGTTTCATTTCAGGAAGCAGTTACTTGGGATGATTTCAAAGTTAGGTTACGCGCGATTTATGGGGGTGAGGAAGCTTTGGATGTAGTGTTAACGTTACGAAATACACTTAATCAAGCCACTATGAATCGGCTTAATGTTGTTGAGAGAGCAGCTCTCATAGCTGATAGGCTTAACGAATATCAGGACATTTTAGGTAATTCCACTTGGGTTACTAACGATAATATCTCCGTGAAAGATTTTTTACGATTAATGTATTTAACTTGCATGACACTTATGTTGCCTGAAGCTTTAGTGCGGTGCTTTGATAAGAAGTTAATGCCTGCAAGTACGGAATTGGATGTCTATAAACAGATAAAGAAACACATGTCCAAGTGTCCAGATCTCGATCCTGTGTTAACTCAAGTTTTTGCTAAGAATGAAACAAAACCACAAACAGTGAACGTAATTAACAGTCCAGTAGCGGGAGTGACGTGTTACAACTGCAAACGTCAAGGTCACATAAGCGCAGACTGTAGAACGAAATTTTGTTCAGTTCACAACACAGCATCACATTCTTATAGTCAATGTTACGCGCGTAAGACACAACAATATCCTAGAAATACACAGTCAATTCCACAGTCAGTTCCATATGGAAATAAAAAGAAAAATCCTCATTTTAACAATAAGAAGAAACAACAAAATGTCAATGCAGTTCAGAGTCCGAAACAAACAAACACTTCTTCAAATATCGCTGAGCCTGGGCCGTCAAACCAGACCTCGCAAAGTCAGCCTAATTTTCAGAATGTGCAGAGCAAAGCAAATACCACATAGTTAACTCTAGAGGGGAAGAGAGTGATGTTGGGTCAAGGTCATTTATGTCAACATCAATAGTATTGAATAATCAATTTAATGTTTTATCAGATAATTGTGAGACAATAGATTTTCCTATGAAACACACGGCCGAATTAAGTAAAACAGTGCATGCTCCCGTAGATTTGCAACGAATTCATACAATAATAAGCCAAAATGAGTTACGGCCAACCTTATATGCTGTAAATTTAGAACACAAATCCTTTACGTTATTTTTTGACTCTGGTAGTCCACGTAATATTATGGATTTGAAGACGCATCATTTGTTGTTTTCGAACTTTCCGATTGAAAAATCAGGAATTAGACTTTCAGGTATAGGAAATAATGAATTAAACGTCATAGGCATAACTCATTCAGTTCAGAGTCGGTAATCGCACGTTTGCCGATACATTTGTTGTTGTAAAAAACATTAATATGTATCCAGCTGTAATTATAGGATACCCATCTATGGGAAATCAAAACATTATCTTAGCTCCTGCCAAGCACGGCGTGTATATCAAAGGGAAATTCTATAAGTCTTCTAATACCTTAAAGTTAGTTTTGGATAAAAAGGAGATGACAAATGTAACCGTAACGTACGTTGAAGAACCAATAACTTGTCTCACTAATAAAGAAATAATATACGCGACCCAGCAGAATTCTCGTTCACCCGTAATATCATCTTGCACGCAATATATCGAACCAAACATACCTTCGAATTTAATAGTGCAAATAAAGAAAACACTACTGGGATCTGAAATATTAATCCTTTCCGATACTTTGAAAACTAACGGATTGTCTGTCACACAAGCTATTTATACAGTAGGCTCACATCAGCAATGTAATATCGAAGTCTGTAATCATTTAAATAACACTTTAGTAATTCACAAAAATCAACATATCTTGGATGTAGAAGTTTATAAACATCGTATTCTTACCGTTGCTGAAATCAATCACTCTCAATCAGTTGCGGATGAGTCCCTTTTGCGATCTATTAAAAATAAAATCAGTAAGGACATTCAAGACGAAGAAATTCAGCAGAAAATTTTTGAACTTTTAACTAAATATACAGATGTCTTTTCCACTACGGATGGATCCTTAGGAAAAAACAGATGTGATCGAGCATCAAATAAGGTTAAAAGACAAGCAGAAAATTATATATGTACCCTCGTACAGACTCCCTATGAAATTCCAGAATGAAATAAATGATGAAGTAGGTAAAATGTTAGAGGAAGGAGTCATTAGAAAATCAAATAGCCCTTATAATTTTCCTTTAATAGTTGTACCGAAAAAAGATCGAACATGGCATATCTGCGTCGACTTTCGTCGTCTAAACGAGGAAACGATCCCTGATCGATTCCCAGTGCCATGTACTGACGATATTTTGTCTTTGTTAGGTCAGAATAAATATTTTACCAGTTTGGACTTACTTAAAGGCTTTCACCAGATATCATTAGAAGAAGATAGTATCCCATACACAGCCTTCAGCACAGCCAGGGGACATTATGAATTTTTACGGATGCCTTTTGGTTTACGTTGTGCTCCTATAACATTTACAAGAATGATTAACATAGTGTTTGGAGACTTGTTAGGGGATATATTGCATACCTATATGGATGATCTTGTAATCTTTTCCAACACCTTAGAAGAACATCTACGTAAGTTAGAACTAGTACTACAGAGATTAAGACAACATAACTTAAGGGTAAAGATTAGTAAGTGTGAGTTTTTCAAAACAGAATTAATATATTTGGGTTTCATGGTGTCAAGCCAAGGTCTTAAAGTAGTCCATGATAAGGTGTCGGCTATACGTAATTTTCCCATACCTACTAATGTCAAGGGAATACAGCAATTTCTGGGTTGTAGTGGATATTACAGGCGTTTTATACGCAACTATTCAATAATAGCCGCTCCTTTAACTGATCTTACGAAGAAGGGCGTAGATTTCATATGGTCTGAGCAACATCAACAGGCGTTTAATACTTTGAAAGATGAACTGTGTAGTTCTCCTATCTTAAAATTTCCTGACTTCGGTAAGGAATTCTTCATTGCAACAGACGCCTCAGACTTAGGAGTAGGAGGGGTATTGCTTCAGCAATATGATAAACAGTTTTTCCCGATAGCTTTCTATTCTCGAAAATTGAGAACTTCCGAAAGTAAGTATGCAGTAATAGACAAGGAAGGACTAGCTATTGTTAATTCGCTAGTGCATTTTAAGTTCATAATTTACGGTTATCCCGTTAAGGTTCTTACTGACCATAAACCACTAACAGAGTTCTTTAAAGGCTTCAATCACAGCCCTAAACGAACTCGGTGGCATTTGATCATTCAAGATTTTGGCGCAAGAATCGGGTATTTACCTGGGAAAGCAAATATCATTGCGGATGCATTATCACGCAACCCCGTGTCATCTTGTACGGAGCCTTTAGCTGAATTAATAGATATATCAACATCCATGCCTATTGTAAAAACAATATCTGAACAAGAAGATTTAGGCTGGAGTGCTGAATTGTTACAGACTGAGCAAAGAAAAGATCAGAAAATAGAAACAATTATAAATGCTTTGAAAGGAATATATAAAGTATAAGCAGCAGAATTATATAATCAAAGATAATATTCTGTGTAGGACTGTGACAAGGAAAACCCGCAATACACCACATGTAACTAACGACCAGGTAGTAGTACCAAACTCACTTATTTCCACTGTCCTGAATTGGTTGCATTCAAATCCATTACATGGACACCCTGGGTTCTCATTAATGTCACAGAAAGCCAAATCATTGTTTTATTGGCATACAATGCTTACAGATATAAAAAGACACATAGCTAATTGTCGCACATGTCAGGAAAACAAAGGGCATACGAAAACACCTGTCAGCCTAGGAGCTTATCCTGTTCCCAATCAACCCTTTGAAAGAATACATTTAGATTTGTTAACAGGATTTTACGAGTCAGACAGAGGAAATAAGCACCTCTTAGTAATTATAGATGCTTTAACTCGATATACAGAACTAATAGCGCTTAAAACTAAAACTGCGATTGAATGCGCTAGGAAGTTTTACGAGTGTTACATTTGTAAACATGGAATTCCACACATGATAATCTCAGACTCGGGTGGTGAATTTAATAATCACTTTCTTACCTCATTGTGTGAATTCCTCAACATAAAGAAGATTAATACCATGATATATCACCCAGAGTCGAATGGGCTAGTGGAAAGAGCAAATAGGAAGATATTAAATATATTGAGGGTAACACTAGGGGGATCAGACCCCAACTGGGATATTGCAATACCGGCGGCACTGAGTACTCTGAATCATTCATATCATATATCAATTAAAATGTCACCACATGAAGCATTGTATGGTACCCCAGTTAGAACACCTTTCCATGTATTAACGCCTACAACTAATCTATCAAATCCTTTAAAAGAATGTATAAATGCAAGTATAAGTCGATATGATATCCTTCGAAAGAATTTAGAAGAATCACAAATCATAATGAAAAGGAATCATGATAAAATAGCGAAACCAACTAAAACATATACCGTGGGTGATAACATCTATATTCAAATCAATGTCAGAAAAGGGCTCAACTATAAACTAACACCTAAGTTTGAAGGCCCATTTAACATTTTGGAAACATTAACGGCCAATAGGTTTAGAATTCAAAACATAGCCCAACCCACGGATGAGAGAATAGTACCATTGTCTCACATAAGAAATTAAAAAGAAAAGAGAGGAAAAGAAGTGAGGAAAATTTTATTTTGTGTGACTAAAAGTTTTCTTTTTAATACAGGAGTAATTACATATATTTTTTCTCGTTACAGGTTTCCAAGATGAATTTTTTGTTGTTGGGAGTGATATTGTTCGCTCAGACATTTTTCTCGTATGGGATGAGTTCTAAGACTAAAAATATATATTTTAAATATGGCAATATAGTTGAAAGACAAGAAGACATTTTTATTACATCAACCAACGTAATTGTCGAAGTGCATATGCAAGCAATTTTTCTTCAAGAGAATGATGTCACTAGCTTAAGAACCGCCATTTCAAGGTTTTCTGCATCATTGGATGAGTTGCATAGAAGACATTTTCATTTGACTACTAAGAGTTTGCTTGGATCAACATTAAAAGTTGCAGAGATGCTATCTGATGACTTGAAAAATAAGACTGGCGAGACAGGATCTTTGGCTTATGACCTTTTGATGTGGACTGTAGGACACGAACATAAAGAAAGACGGAATCCGTTCATTTATGCTGCATTAAGCATCTTTGGGTCTGTTGCAAGTTTAGGTTTAGGAATTTCCAATCGTCTTAAAATTAGTAATCAAAATAAGAAAATTGAGTTCTTGACTCATAAAGATGAATTGATTATGTCAGAACTAAGGGATCAGTTAGCTTCAATCAATAAAATTATGGATTTGTTAAATGAACATTCAGATAATATCGTTCAAATTATGGAAGTACAGGATTTGTTGGCAACATTAACGTATTATGATTCAAAGATAGATCACATACATAACAGAATTGCACATTTCATTGAGAAATCCAAGGATTATGTAGAAGCTATCACGTTAGCAACTAAAGGTGTATTGTCGCCCCATTTGTTGCCTATACGTTACTTAAAATTAGTTCTGGAGAACGGAAGGGATAAACTAGGCTATGTTCCTTTGTTAGACGAACATAGGTTAGAATTTTATTACAGCCTAATTACAGTAAACGTAGATAATAACAAGATTAGGATTACAATTCCCTTTGATTCTTCTGATGCCTGGCAATCTTACAGGATATCACCATTTCCGACTTTCATGACGAATCACTCAAATCCAGTAATATCCAGTTTGACAGGACACGTATTGATTTCCCCAGACAAGGAAACATATACGGTCATTAAAGACTTAAATCAATTAACTCACTGTTCAGACGCAATGGATAGAAAAATATGTACAGCTGACTCATTTGAATTCCGTAAAAACTTAATGGATTCATGCGAGTTAGGTATAGTGCTAAACGGTGCTCTCTCCCATACAAGTGAAAATTGTCTGGATAAGCTTTATCCCTTTGACAATAAAGAATTCAATTGCAGACTAAATAATGGCTCGTGGATACGATACGACAAGGACGGCTTCAATGTATCATGCCCTGACGGATCCACATCCTTCACCCACATCTTCGTCGCAGCAGATGGTTGTATCGGGACTTCCCCGAATTCCATGGTGACTGGCCTACGGACAATCATCAGAGAACGAGCCTACTTCGCGAACTTACGTGGACCTCTACAATGCCAGCACTTCCTCTCCCATACAACGGCCGTGTGGCAAAGCGGTTGATGAAACTTACCGAAAAGGACCACCTGTCACCGACTTATGAAGAAATTCTTCACCCCATAATACTGGCTAGTTTGTGTTTCACGGTGATGATATTTATCGCCGTGAACATCCTTGTTTGGCGTAGGTTACGGCACAGCAAGCAGCTACAAAGGAACGAGTTGCATAGCCCTGACAATACCCCCTATTTAATCCAGTTCAAAGCTGTATGAGTGGCCACCTCATTCGCTAAGGGAGTAATTTGTCGGGAAGATGTTTGTATGAAAAGCTGATTAGTAAGCTAGTAATATGTAATTAAAGAAATTCTCTACATTTGTATTGTTAAAAATACATTTAAAACAACATTTAAAAAATAAATAAAATAAAAAAGGATATAAATCATTTTTTTCTCTCGGCATCTAATAAAAGTATATAAGCCGGAATGTTAAAAAAAGAAAAGAGAAAAAAAAAAATAATAAAATATATAACAGAATCTATGGGCATCTAATAAAATATATCAGCCCTATATATATATATATATATATATGTACGAAACCGTGGTACGTGTACGTACCAGGAATTCGTGTTTGTGCACTAAAAATTGAGTATCTTGTTTCTGACAAAGGTAACAATTATTCTTTATCAAGTTACCGAATCATATGTAAGTCAGAATTTATTTTGTTTTTTGGTACCATGTAATCATTTGCTAGCAATGTACCATATATATGATCTTGGTTTTATCATGCATTTTTCTTTTTGCTTTGGTTATATCTTTTTTGTATGCATTATTGTTATTATTTTTTATTGTGCCTATTTGGACATTCGTCCTCAGTTGATTATGGCTAAAGTTAAACAAAGAATAATACGTATGTCCAGTCACACCTAATAACCATGTTTCGGCTTGTTGTTAAATTTTTGTAAAAAAAAATTGAGATAGCTGGCCGAGCTTATGTAATAATTAGAATAGTAATATTACATGTTTAAAACAAATGACGTAATATGTCATGTTGGTTGGAAGAGCTAACCCTGGGATTTGCTGTAGTCATTCAAATTATAAACAGGATGTATAATGCAAACCTCGGCAAATTGACATTCTTTCTTAACGTCAACACATTGTCTCCTCGTGTGAAAGTTTGTGACGTCACCGGATGCAGGTGTCTTCCGATTCCGTCACGTGGCTAAATTAAAGCAAGCATACGATATCTGTGATATCGATAATTTATTCAGTTCATATCTAAACTTCACCAGAATTGGTCGTCTGGACCAACACAGCTTCCTCCAGTGATGGAGATGTTTAACTCTGTTTTATAAAAATAAAACTTAAAAACCATTAAGATGTATTCAGTAAATCCATTTAAATACATCTGGAAACAACTCATACTCAAATATGTGCTTAAGACAGTAGCACACCAATATATATATATATATATATATATATATATATATATATATATATATATATATATATATATATATATATATATATATATATATATATATATATATATATATATATACTAATGAGAGACTAATGAGAATTTTGTGCATATGCATGAAGCTGATCAAGTATAGGTTATAAAAACTAGATAAATATCTTTCAGCCAAAATCTTACAGGGCCCCGAATTTAAACATAAACTTCGCTGACTCAGCAATGAATATATAAATAACGAACAATGTAATCCAAAGCGTAATTCTACAGCTTCAAAGGATAAACTCCTTTTCGCGAAAAAGCGAGAGTTTTCGAAAGTAATCTGGATATACAAGAAAGGCATTTGCATAAGAGGATTTTATTTACTGCTATCAGTCATTGAATGTCTCTACGATTTTATACGAGTGACCTCATCTTAATCATCATCATCATCATCATCATCTTCTCCTACGTCTATTGGCGTAAAGGGCCTCAGTTAGATTTCTCCAGTCGCCTCTATTTTGAGTTTTTAAATCAATACTTCTCCATTCATCATCTCCTACTTCACGCTTCTAAGTCCTCAGCCATGTAGGCCTAGGTCTTCCAACTCTTTAGTGCTTTATGGAGCCGTTGAAAGTTTGATGAACTAATCTCTCTCTTGGGGAGTGCAAATTTCATCCCCCCCCCCCATTACTTTATTGTTCAATCATACCCAATGCTATTCTAGAACATAGAGGGAGATGAAAGATGAAATGCTACCTTCAAAATAAAAGTAAATATGTTTTTTCACTGTTATTCAATCTCGTGTCCTATTTTTGTGACCATAGCTGGTGCAGTTTTTTTTTTTTCTTTTTTTTTTTTTTGGGGGGGGGGGGTGGTATCTTTTGGCTGGTTCAGTGAAAGATCCAATGTTTTTAGTAAAGAACACTCACGGCAATTTGAAAGGGATTAGGTAGTTGAAATAGAAGCTATACCAAATAAATTGTTGGTTTCTTTGATTAGCTTTCCTCTCAGTTAGTTAATATTACATAATGTTTACCCCCAAAACACCCCAAGAGCTAAACATGGGAATATTTAGTCAATGAGAATTTAATCAGAAGAAAAATTACTTTAAATTCCATTCCTTTTTGTTATTTAATAAGATTGTTTGGGTTAATTTACAAAATTTGTTTTGTTAAAGTTTTTATAGATTATATAGGAATTATTTATTTTAATGTTGTTACTGTCATTAAAATATTTTTCCTTCTTTCCTTTCATCACTGGCCTATTTTCCCTGTTGGGGCACCTGGGCTTATAGCATTCTGCTTTTCCAACTAGGGTTGTAACTTAGCAAGTAATAATAATAATAATAATAATAATAATAATAGTTTCCTTTTCTCACCGGGCAATTTTCCCCGTTGGAGCTCATAGGCCTTTAGCATCCTGCTTTTCCAACTAGGGTTGTAGCTTAGCAAGTAATAATAATAATAATAATAGAAAGATTATATAAGCAGTAGGCCTATATATTTTTATACAAACTTTTGGATGTCAACTACCTTAAATAAATACCGCAAATTAATAGGAAACTCGTAACTGAACCATTACGTATTACATAGGTCGTTAGAAGTTTTAATTGCTATGTATATACACATACACATACACACACACACACAAACACACACATATATATATATATATATATATATATATATATATATATATATATATATATATATATATATATATATATGCATATATATATATATATATATATATATATATATATATATATATATATATATATATATATATATATATATATATATATATATATATATATATATATATATATATATATGCATATATATATACATATACATATATATATATATATATATATATATATATATATATATATATATATATATATATATATATATTATATATATGTCTATATATATATATATATATATCGTATATATATATATATATATATATATATATATATATATATATATATATATATACTGTATATATGTATACCTATATATACATATATATATATATATATACACTGCATATACACACACACACACACATATATATATATATATATATATATATATATATATATATATATATATAGACACATACTGTGTTTATACATATTATATATATATATATATATATATATATATATATATATATATATATATATATATATATATATATATATATATATATATATATATATGTGTGTGTGTGTGTGTGTGTATATGTATGTGTGTAGTGCAAGCATAAATACTGTATAGATATACATACTTTATATGTATATATATGTATGTATGTACGTATGTATGCATGTATATAATACATGATCACACAC
>NC_090732.1:10857415-10869915 GCF_036898095.1 Palaemon carinicauda
TCCTCGTAAAGAGTCTGGACATCTTTTAAGTAAAATGACGCGAATACCGACTTGCTTCTCCAAAAGGTCGCGTCCATAATACTTCGCAGAGATCTATTTTGCTTAAAGGCCACGGAAGTTGCTATAGCTCTTACTTCGTGTGTCTTAACTTTAAGCAAGCATCGGTCTGTTTCATTCAAGTGAGAATGAGCCTCTCGGATTAAAAATCTGATAAAATATGACAAGGCATTCTTTGACATAGGTAATGATGGCTTCTTAACTGAGCACCATAAGACCTCAGATCCACCTCGTAAGGACTTAGTACGAGCTAAGTAGAACTTAAGACTCTAACTGGACACAGTACTCTTTCAAGTTCGTTGCCTACGATCTCTGACAGGCAAGGTATGTCAAAAGACTTAGGCCAAGGATGAGAAGGCAGTTCATTTTTGGCCAGGACACCAAGTTGAAGTGAACATGTGGCTTTATCTGTGGAAAAGCCGATGTTCGTACTGAAGGCATGAATTTCACTGACCCTTTTAGCCGAAGCCAAGCACACTAGGAAAAGCGTCTTGAGGGTGAGATCCTTCAGGGAGGCTGAATGTAATGGCTCAAACCTGTCTGACATCAGGAACCTTAGGACCACGTCTAAGTTCCATCCAGGAGTTGCCATACGACGTTCCTTAGAGGTCTCGAAAGACTTAAGGAGATCTTGGAGATCTTTATTGTTGGAAAGATCTAAGCCTCTATGTCGAAAGACCGAAGCCAACATGCTCCTGTAGCCCTTAATAGTGGGTGCTGAGAGGGAGCGAACATTTCTCAGATGTAACAGAAAATCTGCGATTTGGGCTACAGAGGTACTGGAAGAGGACACAGATGCTGACTTGCACCAGTCTCGAAAGACTTCCCACTTCGACTGGTATACTTTGATGGTAGAAGCTCTCCTCGCTCTCGCAATCGCACTGGCTGCCTCCTTCGAAAAGCCTCGAGCTCTTGAGAGTCTTTCGATAGTCTGAAGGCAGTCAGACGAAGCGCGGGGAGGCTTTGATGAACATCCTTTACGTGGGGCTGACGTAAGAGATCTACCCTTAGAGGAAGACTCCTTGGAATGTCTACCAGCCATTGAAGTACCTCGGTGAACCACTCTCTCGCGGGCCAGAGGGGAGCAACCAACGTCAACCTTGTCCCTTCGTGAGAGGCGAACTTCTGCAGTACCTTGTTGACTATCTTGAATGGTGGGAATGCATACAAGTCCTGGTGAGACCAGTCCAGTAGAAACGCGTCTATGTGGATCGCCTCTGGATCTGGGACTGGTGAGCAATAGATTGGGAGCCTTTTGGTCAACGAGGTGGCAAAGAGGTCTATGGTGGGTTGACCCCAAGTCGCCCAAAGACTCTTGCACACGTCCTTGTGGAGGGTCCATTCCGTGGGTATCACCTGACCCCTCCGACTGAGACAGTCTGCCAAGACGTTCAAGTCCCCCTGGATAAACCTTGTCAACAGGGAGATGCCTCGATTTTTTGACCATATGAGGAGGTCCCTTGCGATCACGTACAGCGTGTGGGAGTGAGTGCCTCCTTGCTTGGAGATGTATGCCAAAGCTGTGGTGTTGTCTGAATTGACCTCTACCACTTTGTTTCGAAGAATGTTCTCGAAATTCATCAAGGCCAAGTGGACTGCTAATAGCTCCTTGCCGTTGATGTGCATGCTCTTCTGAACTGAGGTCCACAGACCCGAGCATTCCCGACCGTCCAGGGTCGCACCCCAACCCAAATCCGACGCGTCTGAGAACAACACGTGGTTTGGGTTCTTGACTGCTAGGGACAAGCCCTCTCTCAGACTGATATTGCTGTCCCACCAGTTCAGGCATGCTTTTACTGGTTCGGAGACCGGGATTGATACCGTCTCTAAAGTCTTGCCCTTGTTCCAGTGAGAGGCTAAATGGAACTGGAGAGGCTGAAGGTGCAGTCTCCCTAGCGAGACAAACTGCTCCAGGGATGAGAGAGTCCCTACAAGACTCATCCAACTCCTTACTGAACAACGTTCTCTCTTCAGCATTAGTTGGACTTTGAGCAGGGCTTGTTCTATTCGGGTGGCAGACGGAAAAGCCCGAAAAACTAGACTGCGAATCTCCATCCCCAAATATAGAATAGTCTGGGATGGGATCAGTTGGGACTTTTCTAAGTTGACCAAAAGTCCCAACTCCTTGGCCAGACCCAACGTCCAATGTAGATCCTGCAGACAGCGATGACTGGACGATGCTCTGAGAAGCCAGTCGTCCAAGTACAGGGAGGCTCGGATTCCCGATAGATGAAGGAATTTTGCCACATTCCTCATGAGCCTCGTAAACACGAGAGGAGCAGGACTGAGGCCAAAGCACAGGGCTCGAAACTGGTACACCACATTCCTGTAAACAAACCTCAGAAACGGTTGGGAATCCGGGTGTATAGGAATGTGGAAGTACGCATCTCGTAGGTCGAGAGAGACCATCCAGTCTCCCTCTCTGACCGCTGCTAAAACGGACTTCGTGGTCTCCATCGTAAATTTTGTTTTCGTAACAAAAACGTTGAGCGCACTGACGTCTAGCACTGGCCTCCAACCTCCTGTATGCTTTGGGACTAGGAAGAGACGGTTGTAAAACCCCGGTGAATGAAGGTCCGAGACTTTCACCACCGCTCCCTTCTCTAGCAACAGAGACACTTCTTGATTTAGGGCTTGTCTCTTTGACTCCTCTCGGTACCTGGGAGAGAGGTCTATGGGAGTTGTTACTAGAGGAGGTTTGCGTACAAACGGTATTTTGTACCCCTCTTTGAGCAACAGAACAGACTCTTGGTCTGCACCCCTCTTCTCCCAGGCCTGCCAGAAGCTGTTCAATCTGGCCCCTACCGCTGTCTGAGGCTGTGGGCAGTCAGACTCTGCCACGGGAGGACTTGGCTCCTCTCTTCTTACCTCTCTTTCCCTCGGCACGAGAGCCTCCCCTGCTGGGAGCTCTGCCACGAAAGGGCGGGATAAATCTAGACGCAGGAGTCTCGATCCTGGGTCTCACAGCAAAGGATGAAGAAGGAGCTCCCTTGCGAGCAGAGGACGCCATCAGGTCATGTGTGTCCTTCTGCACAAGCGAAGCAGCTATATCCTTAACCAGCTGTTGTGGAAACAAGGCAGCCGATAAGGGAGCAAAGAGCAGTTCCGATCTCTGACAGGGAGTAACTCCTGCTGAAAGGAAAGAGCAAAGGGTTTCTCTCTTCTTCAAGACTCCCGACGTAAAGGTGGAGGCGAGCTCATTGGAGCCATCGCGGATGGCTTTGTCCATACAGGACATGATAAGTAAGGATACATCTTGGTCGGCAGACGAGATCTTCCTACTTAATGCTCCTAAAGACCAATCAAGAAAGTTAAAAACTTCAAAGGCCCTGTATACGCCTTTAAGTAGATGGTCAAGGTCCGAGGAGGACCAACAAATCTTCGAGCGTCTCATGGCCAGGCGACGGGGAGAGTCTACGAGGCTTGAGAAGTCACCCTGGGCAGAGGCAGGGTCTCCCAAGCCGAGAACTTCTCCCGTGTCATACCAGACGCTCGATCTAGAAGCAAGCTTAGAAGGTGGGAAGGCAAACGCCGTCTTCCCCAAACTCCTCATGGTATCCAACCAGTCGCCTAGAAGACGTAAAGCCCTCTTAGAAGAGCGAGAAAGCACTAGCTTAGTAAAGGCAGGCTTGGTAGCAGCTAAGCGTAGAGCAAACTCAGACGGAGGCGAACGAGGAGCAACAGCAACAAAATGATCTGGAAAAAGATCCTTGAAATTCATCATGATCTTCTTAAAATCCATCGAAGGTTGAACAGCCTTCGGTTCTTCTACATCTGACAAAACGTCCAAAGGATTATCATCAGGATGAGGATCAGCAACGTCCTCATCTGAAGGAACCTCGTCCGACAACTGATGAGTCTCAAGCAAGGGAGAGACCTGCCTTGGTGGCAATGCTTGACAAGCAGAGTCCACACGCACAGGAGCATCAGTAGCAGTCCAGGACGCTACATCATGTAACTGCTTAACGGACTGACTAGCAACAACAACAGGAGCCGGAGGACGCTCGACGTCAACTCGAGACTGCCTTGACTGCCTAGACTGAGCAGTCAAAACAACTCTTGACTGCGGTGCTTGACGCTCAACGTCAAAACAAGTCAACTTCGCTGGTTGGCGAACGTCCTGAACGTCAACACGAGCATGCGGCAGCGGCTGAACGTCCACAAGCGGCTGAAAGTCAACACGGGACTGCATCGAGTGAGGCTCTACGTCACGTGACTGACGTGACTTTGTAACGTCAACGTCAACAGGACGAGCAAAGGCTCGTTTGGGCGGCTGACGGCCGGGATCTCGATCAGCTAAACGGCGAGGATCATCGTGAACCTGCTCAGCAGTATAATCCTCCATAAGAGAGGCAAGCTTATTCTGCATATCTTGCAGTACAACCCATTTAGGATCAACGGGAGTGGGTGCGGTTCGAGACGAGGGTAACGTCTGTGACTGCAAAACATTGCCTACACTAAGACTCTCGGAGCCTGTGTTACGCTTCTGTTTAGGCGGCGAGCAGTCTTCCGATGACTGCACAGGGTCAGAGCTGTCCCAATGGCTACAACCAGGACGCTGGACCTGTCCTGAAGGGACTGACTTTCGCTTTACGGGTCTCGAAACCTTGCTCCACGGTTTCTTACGCGAGAAGCCTTCGGATGACGAGGAGAAAACCGCCTCGCTCGTCTTATGGTAGGGGCGGTCTTGACGAGACACGCCCGAAACCATAGAGGGAACGTCTGTTCGTTGGTTAAAGCCTCTCGTACCCATAAGTCCTACGACATTACTTCTCCCTGGTGCATGGGAGCTTGCAAGAGGTCTCGGACTAGGCGAACGACAGGCACGAACAGACGAACCCTCGGTCGCAACACTGATAACACTTTGCGCACTAATCACTTTATCCCCACGATTTTCTAATGTGGCACTCTGACACTTTAACTCTTTTACATCTGCCATGAGTTGATTACGGTCCGTAGCTAAAGATTCAACTCTCTCGCCCAAAGCTTGAATGGCACGTAACATATCCCGCATTGATGGTTCATGAGTGCTAGTAGAAGGTTCAGGCACAACTACTACTGGGGAAGGATTAGGTTCAGGGGCATGGGAGGAGGAAAATTCTAATGATCTAGAGGAACTTCTCCTCACCCTATCTCTCTCTAGCTTACGAGAATACTTATCAAACTCTAGCCAGTCGAATTCCGAAAGTACCACGCACTCATCACACCGATCTTCTAATTGACAGGTTTTACCCCGACAATTAGAACACACAGTATGTGGGTCGAGAGAGGCCTTTGGAAGACGTTTGTTACAATCCCTAGCATTACATTTACGAAATTTAGGAATTGGAGAAGGGTCAGCCATTTTGAAAAGTCAAAGAAAGTCCAAAAACAATCCAAAGTCATCAACAATTAAATCTATCCAAAAAAAGAGTTCAAGAGTTTAAATTGAAGATAAAAACACCTGCACTGCGAAAGCTCAAAACCAAAAAGAAGTACTTCACCAAGACTGTTGAAAAACTCCAGGTTAACAGCGAGTAATGGAATCAACTTGTCGACAAGACCGACAGAGAAGAACTGGAGCTGTTTACATGTATATGCGGTATCTGGCCGATAGTTGGCGCTGGTGGGCACACCCGCAACCTTCATAGCGATCGCTCGCGAGTTTTTGTGTTTTTCTGTCGAGCCGCCGGAGACGTCAGCTATTATATATTCACCGGCTAAGTTTAATATTTAAAAATCGTAATACGAATACTCAATGCTAAGGAAGTATTTCCTTTTGCTTTGGGAAGGGTGAAGCCAGCTAGACTCGGACCTTTGAGCATAGAGCAATCGTCACTAGGGAAGGGGGTTCGCTTGGAAGTGAGCGACTTGCCCATATAATTTGATTGATTGATTGATTGAGAGTTTTTTGTCATCCTGACATCTAAGGGTATTGACGCCGAACCAGATAATTTAGGTAAACAATGTGTTGATAGTTTAATCTTTTATAGCCTACATTCTATATTCCATATCATTTCTATAATAATGCACCAATGAACTTTCATTGCATATCATTTCACATATTTCATTGTCACCAATCACTTCTGAAACAATATAGATTAAGTTAACTGATGATGCATTGTAAATCTCCAACCCTAAACTAATATAATTAATATAGGTTATGATGGTGAAAATTTTATCAAATTTTCACCACCATAACATTTATATTAGAGTGTAGTTCTTTGACCCACAAAGCACTCACAAGTGATAAGCCTAAATATCTTCGTGACTGCTTGGTCCCCTACCCTGAAGCTACCATCGCCGCTGTAAGAGTTAGACATGCTGATGACCCACATAGACTATTCGAAATTAGTGTGAATCATGCAATAGGAGGAAGAACGTTCAGTTATGCTGCACCGAGACTCTTCAATGACCTTCCACTCGATGTCAAGAATAGCAAAAATGTGGCAGCTTTCAAGAAAAACCTGAAGACTTATCTTTTTAGAAAGTGTTATAATAGTGACCTGAAAACTATTAAGCCTGAATACAAAAGCTAGCGAAATAACTGATAAGATACAGAGCAAAATATTAACTGGAAAGAAATTATTTTTTCACACACCAAGGCCCGCCTGAACAGACTTAGTGTCTGACGGAGGGCGAGAAATAAACCCGTGAAAAAAAAGTAGTCCTGAAGAAAGGTCGCGAAGTGATCCGAAACACATGTCGATACCAAACAATAAATGGAGAAAAGTAAATGTATTTCTATATCTATATCTATATCTATCTATCTATCTATCTATCTATCTATCTATATATATATATATATATATATATATATATATATATATATATATATATATATATATATATATATTTATGTATATATATATAATCCCTTTTTTCTAGAAAGGAAAGTATTTAATCAGATGGTCCTAACAGTATTAACTTAAGCATCAGAAACTTGGAGCCTTACTAAAGGCCTTACAACCTAAGCTGATTATAACCTAAAAGAGCTATGGAAAGAATGATGATAATAATAACAATAAGAGACATAAATAGAGCAACATGGATACGAGAGCAAACTAAAGTAGAAGATATTCTAACATGTAAGAAAAAGGAATGGACATGGGCAGGACATATAATGAGAATGTCAGACAATAGATGGACATTAAGAATTGTAGAATGTGTCCCTAGAGATTGTAAAAGCAGCAGGGGAAGGAAGAGAAGATGAACTTATAAAGTGGCATGTCTGGGGTCTTTGTTCTATAGTGGACCAGTCACAGCTGATGACACACACAAATGTACACACACACACACACACATATATATATATATATATATATATATATATATATATATATATATTATATCTATATATATATATATATATATATATATATATATATATAGGTATATATAATATATATATATATATATATATATATATATATATATATATATATATATATATATGTATATATATAGGTATGTATATAATATATATATATATAAATATATACACGTATATATATATATATATATATATATATATATATATATATATATATATATATATACACACACACAATATATATATATATATATATATATATATATATATATATATATATATATACATATTCATTTACTTTATATATATATATATATATATATATATATATATATATATATATATATATATATATATATATATATATATATATATTCATTTACTTTATATATATATATATATATATATATATATATATATATATATATATATATATATATATATATATATATATATATATATGGCTTCAGAAGAAATGGCCATAGCCTTAGCATGGAGTTCTGAATGACCTTAGAACAGAATCTCTTCACGGCATCGGAAGAAAACTTTCCCGGATTTCCAAATGCCTTCAGAAGAAATAGCCGTAGAATTAGCAAAGTGTTCTGAATGACTCCAGATCAGATTCATCCTGGAGCTCCCTGAACGGCACCTGAAGAAAATTTTCCGGGATCTTCAAAAGGCTTCAGAAGACATAGCCGTAGACTTAGCATAGAGTTCTGAATGACTCCAGAACAGAATCTTCCCGGAGCAGTTCTGAGCAACTCCGCCCCGCGCTTCAAATGACTTCTGAAGACCTGATCTTTTTTTTTTTTTTTTTTCAAATTAAGCATGCAACGCAGTGAACATTGTTAATGGCTATTTTTTGGAACATGGACGACTTTGAGAATTGTGTATTACAACTACAGGATACACAGGAGGCTATTCTGATTGCTGCGGAAGTTGTCGAGCTTTGAAGAACATAGTGTACGAGCCTTGAATGATCCTTTGCTTGGGGTTTTGCAACGATGTCTTATAATTGGAGACTATTAGAAATAAGGAAATAAGGACGAAGACAGAATGGTTCAACTAAACGGTGAGTGACGTGTGGTTCTTCAACAGGATAGTCCCAAAATTCGACATTGAAGATAGGACATATCCAGATCATATTGTGTTGCTCGTCGTTTACTTTAGCGTGACGACGTATGCGGAGAAAATTTATAGTATTCCAGTCTTTACCCATCATCCCTATGGACAAAGACATGGATGCCATCGATTTCTCTGAGGAATCTGACGAAGTGACGACACACGACACTGAAATCTCTTTTGAAATCTAGAAGGAAATTGACGAACTAAGGAAAGTGGAGGATGAAATATCAAAGGAAACTGAAAAATAAAGATCTTGAAAAACTAGAACAGACAGAAGAGAACAGCAACGAAGAGCCTTTAAACGAACACGTAAAATAGCCTTTAATTCTAAAGGTAAATCACCTTGAAATAGAGGTAAAAAAAGCCCTTAATACGAGAAATAAGGCACCACTAAATAGAGGTAAAAAACCCTTAATGCTAGAAATAAGGCACCTCAAAATAGAGATGAAAAACCTTTAATGCTAGAAATAAGGCACTTCAAAATAGAGGTAAAAAACCCTTAATGCTATAAATAAGGCACCTCAAAATAGAGGTAAAAAACCCTTAATGCTAGAAATAAGGCATCTAAGTCTAGAAGTAAAGCCCCTCAAAATCAAGGTCAAAAGCCCCTAATGCTTTATAGAAGGCACCTAAAAATAGAGGTCAAAAGCCTCTAATGCTATAAAGAAGGCACCTAAAAAGGAGAGGTCAAATGCCTCTAATGCTATAAATAGGGCACCTAAAAAGAGAGGTCAAAAACCTTCTAATGCTAAAAGAAATGCACCTCAAAATCGAGGTAAAAAAGATCCTAATGTTATGAATAAGGCACCTAAAAAGAGAGGTAAAAAAGCCCCTAATGCTATAAATAAGGCACCTAAAAAGAGAGGTCAGAAAGCCTCTAATGCTATAAATAAGGCACCTAAAAAGAGAGGACAAAAGCCTCTAATGCTATAAATAAGGCACCTAAAAAGAGGCCAAAAAGCCTCTAATGCTAAAAGAAATGCACCTCAAAATCAAGGTCAAGAAATCCCTAATACTATAAATAAGGCACCTAAAAAGAGAGGTCAAAGAGCCTCTAATGCTAGAAGTAATGCACCTCAAAATCGAGGTCGAAAAGCCCCTAATGCTATAAATAAGGCACCTAAAAAGAGAGGTCAAAAAGACTAATGCTAAAAGAAATACATCTCAAAATCGAGGTCGAAAAGCCCCTAATACTATAAATAAGGCACCTAAAAATAGAGGTCAAAGAGCCTCTAATGCTAGAAGTAATGCACCTCAAAATCGAGGTCGAAAAGCCCCTAATGCTATAAATAAGGCACCTAAAAAGAGAGGTCAAAAGCCTCTAACGCTATAAGTAATGCACCTCAAAATCGAGGTCGAAAAGCCCCTAATACTATAAATAAGGCACCTAAAAAGAGAGGTCAAAGAGCCTCTCATGCTAGAAGTAATGCACCTCAAAATCGAGGTCGAAAAGCCTCTAATGCTATAAATAAGGCACCTAAAAAGAGAGGTCAAAAGCCTCTAATGCTAGAAGTAATGCACCTCAAAATCGAGGTCAAGAAGCCCCTAATGCTATAAATAAGGCACCCAAAAAGAGAGGTCAAAAAGCTTCTAATGCTAAAACAAATGCACCTCAAAATCGAGGTCAATAAGCCCCTAATGCTATAAATAAGGCACCTAAAAGAGAAGTCAAAGAGCTTTTGATGCTGAAAGAAATCTACCTCAAAATCGAGGTCAAAAAGACCCTAATGCTATGAATAAGGCACCTAAAAAGAGAGGTCAAAGAGCCTCTAATGCTAGAAGTAATGCACCTCAAAATCGAGGTCAATAAGCCCCTAACGCTATAAATAAGGCACCTAAAAGAGAGGTCAAAGAGCTTCTGATGCTGAAAGAAATCTACCTCAAAAACAAGGTAAAAAATACCATAATGCTATAAATAAGGCACCTAAAAAGAGAGGTCAAAGAGCCTCTAATGCTAGAAGAAATGCACCTCAAAATCGAGGTCGAAAAGCCCTTAATGCTATAAATAAGGCACCCAAAAAGAGAGGTCAAAAAGCTTCTAATGCTAAAAGAAATGCACCTCAAAATCGAGGTCAATAAGCCCCTAATGCTATAAATAAGGCACCTAAAAGAGAGGTCAAAGAGCCTCTAATGCTAAAAGAAATGTACCTCAAAATAGAGGTCAAAAAGACCCTAATGCTATAAATAAGGCACCTAAAAAGAGAGGTCAAAGAGCCTCTAATGCTAGAAGAAATGCACCTCAAAATCGAGGTCGAAAAGCCCCTAATGCTATAAATAAGGCACCCAAAAAGAGAGGTCAAAAAGCTTCTAATGCTAAAAGAAATGCACCTCAAAATCGAGGTCAAAAAGCTTCTAATGCTAAAAGAAATGCACCTCAAAATCGAGGTCAATAAGCCCCTAATGCTATAAATAAGGCACCTAAAAGAGAGGTCAAAGAGCCTCTAATGCTAAATGAAATGTACCTCAAAATCAAGGTCAAAAAGACCCTGATGCTATAAATAAGGCACCTAAAAATAGAGGTCAAAGAGCCTCTGATGCTAGAAGTAATTCACCACAAAATCGAGGTAAAAAGGCCCTAATGCAATTAATAAGGCACCTAAAAAGAAAGGTCAAAGAGCCACACACTAATGCTAAAAGAAATGCACCTCAAAATCGATGTCAAAAAGACCCTAATGCTATATATAAGGCACCTAAAAAGAAAGGTCAAAGAGCTCCTAATACTAGAAGTAATGCACCTCAAAATCGAGGTCAATAAGCCCCTAATGCTATAAATAAGGCACCCAAAAAGAGAGGTCAAAAAGCTTCTAATGCTAAAACAAATGCACCTCAAAATCGAGGTCAATAAGCCCCTAATGCTATAAATAAGGCACCTAAAAGAGAAGTCAAAGAGCTCCTAATACTAGAAGTAATGCACCTCAAAATAGAGGTCAATGAGCCCCTAATGCTATAAATAAGGCACCTAAAAAGAAAGGTCAAAGAGCTCCTAATACTAGAAGTAATGCACCTCAAAATCGAGGTCAATAAGCCCCTAATGCTATAAATAAGGCACCTAAAAAGAAAGGTCAAAGAGCCTTGAATGCTAAAAGTAATGCACCTCAAAATAGAAGTCAATAAGCCCCTAATGCTATACATAAGGCACCTAAAAAGAAAGGTCAAATAGCTCCTAATACTAGAAGTAATGCACCTCAAAAAAAAAAATCAATAAGCCCCTAATGCTATAAAAAAGGCACCTAAAAAGAAAGGTCAAAGAGCTCCTAATACTAGAAGTAATGCACCTCAAAATCGAGGTCAATAAGCCCCTAATGCTATAAATAAGGCACCTAAAAAGAAAGGTCAAAGAGCCTTGAATGCTAAAAGTAATGCACCTCAAAATAGAGGTCAATAAGCCCCTAATGCTATACATAAGGCACCTAAAAAGAAAGGTCAAATAGCTCCTAATACTAGAAGTAATGCACCTCAAAATAGAGGTCAATAAGCCCCTAATGCTATAAATAAGGCACCTAAAAAGAAAGGTCAAAGAGCTCCTAATACTAGAAGTAATGCACCTCAAAATCGAGGTCAATAAGCCCCTAATGCTATAAATAAGGCACCTAAAAAGAGAGGTCAAAGAGCCTCTAATGCTCTAAGTAATGCACCTCAAAATCGAGGTCAAGAAGCCCCTAATGCTATAAATACGGCACCTAAAAATAGATGTTAAAGAGCCTCTAATGCTAGAAGTAATGCACCTCAAAATCGAGGTCAAAAATACCCTAATGCTATATATATAAGACTCCTAAAAATCGAGGTAAAAAAAAACCTAATACTATAAATAAGGCACCCAAAAATAGAGGTCAAAGAGCCTCTAATGCTAGAAGTAATGCATTTCAAAATCGAGGTAAAAAAGACCCTAATGCTATAAATAAGGCACCTGAACAGGGAGGTCAAAGAACCTCTAATCCTACAAGTAATACACCTCAAAATCAAGGTAAAAAAGCCCCTAACACTATATATATATAAAAATAGAGGT
>NC_090732.1:10874915-10877415 GCF_036898095.1 Palaemon carinicauda
AAAAGTTATGATAAAATCTTTTGATGAATTAGTTCCGAAATAATATTAGATTACATTCCTTAAAAAATAAAAAAGCTCTCTCTTCATCGCATTTCTTAGAGTGATATCGGTAATTTTCCCTCCTCCTCACATTCGAACCATCCTAACGATGTTTGTTTATCGTCAGCCACCTTTCAGGGCAAGAGGGGCATGATCTCTCCAAGTCAGGTCTGCCAAGGCGACACCGGTTTTGTTGCTGGATGTACAAGTACGCAGTGGAATTTATAGCAAAATAAGACTGCTTGGCTTGGCGAAGGCATGCTCGCTACTAAGTAGTACTTCCTCTAGTTGTGCATAACCTGCTACTAAATGAATTATTGTGCTCTATTTTCGAATTGAAAATTATAGGTGGTAAAAAGGGAAAATTTTAAAGAAGCAAACTGGCGTCTTTTCCAGCCTTAGAAAGAGAAGTTTTCCCTAAATCGCTAGTTTTCCAGCAAGGTTGGAATGGGACAATTTAATAAGTCTTTAACATTTGGTGCTTCGTCATTATCACTAAAACTTTAAAAAATGCCAAATAATAAATAGATTCATTGAGTTTAGTCAAAATTAGGGCTGAAATGTTCATGTTACTTTTACTCATGATCATAAAAAATGAAACTTAAAGAAAGAAAGAGAGAAAAAAGGCTGATAAATATCATACATTCACAGCCAAACTATCGGAAAATATGAATTTCATATACGAGTTACTGAAAACGGTTTGGGGGGACATTACTAGTTACAGTATGGTTAGAGAATTAACTTTGATCTCATTTTAAATCTAAATTATTCAATAATTTTAAAACGATTACAATTCCCCCAAAAGCATATATCAACAACTAGCTAACAAATATCAAAATGCTAACGCACTGGGATGTATATTCAATTGAAAAAAGCCTTCCTGTATTTTCAAGCTTTTCCACATAAGCTTTCAATACATTATCTATTCACAAAAAAGGAATTGTTCGTCATGAGGCAACTTTAAGGCAATATCTGAAAGAAAAGGTATAAAGTTTTCGGAATATCCTACCAAGAAAACCAAATTGGGCTGTTGTCTTGTTCAAAAAAAAAAAAAAAAAAAAAAAAAAAAAAAGACGAGGCTGTAGGCTACACAGAGGTACTTCACTTCATCACAGACTATTTTTTCTATGAACACCGGAATCAGTTTCAACAGTGATTAAGCCACGCAATGGTTGGAGTGTCACTTTCCTTTTCCTATGCTACTAGATGTTTATCATCACACAATGGTAATCGCATGTTACTTCAATTTCTAGCAAAAAACGGATTTCAAGCCTTACTGCATTTCAAGAATAGTAAAGTATCATTGACGAGTGTAAGCATATTAAATGTGAGTTAGTTCCTATAATTACACAAGCTCTGAAAGGTACTCTCGATTATCAGGTCTCAAGCTCTTAAAGACCTATTTACGATCTATCCATCATCCCAAAACTGCTATAATCTTTCTTTCTTGAACAACTAGTTAGTCCTTTAGGTAGGATCGAAGCATTGCCAACTAACAAGCCAGAAAACAGAATTCTACATAGACAGATTATATGTTTTGTTGTAAATGGTCGGCTGGAAATGATGGATGAAAACAAATGTGACATCTTGATTTTACTTAATCGTGGTGCTACTTTTGATACGTAATGATTTACGATCCATTGGTATTGATGATAAAGCTTTTGAGTAAAAGATTACTTGGTTGACAGAAACTATTGGGTACGAAATGGAAATTCTTATTCATCATATGAGCCATCAAGGAGAGGGATACCCTAGCAAGGTGCACTACGCCCAGTCCTATTTTGTGTTTATGCTATTGATGTATCAAAAATATTATAGGAAAAATGGAACTTAAGTCTACATCTCCATAAATGACATTGATAAACAGCTGAGAATTTAACCCAAGGTCTTACTAGTGTTGAGGAATCATAAAGATATTTATACAACCAAAACTAAAAAAGTTTATAGTGGTAGGAAAGTAAAAACTATTTAAGAAACCTTGATGATATCTAAGTAAATATTAATGACAACCCAGGTCCCATTATCTAGTAGGGTTCGTGACTTTTGTGTACCACTGGACCGTAATTTGCCTCTTAGTGCTCAAAAGAATATTGTCAGTTGGAACTACTGAATATCCCTTCAGAAACATTGCTTTTGTAAAGAAATGTCTGGACGAATGTTCTGTTAAGAAACTTCTGATTGACTGTGTTATTACCATGATTGATTACTATAACTGTTACAATTTTAAGCTATCTGTTACAACCTATCCAACGTACAACTTAAAAAATTATAAAACAATAAACAAAAGCAAGATTGATAAAAGGTGTCCCACCCCCGTGAAAGGATTACGCCTGTACAGATTCATATACACTAACTACCAATTGAAGCTAAATTAAATCTTAAGATATATTCAATGACTTATCAATTTATCAGAAATAAACCTAATGAATATTTAAGAACATTACTACATATTGTGCAGCCA
>NC_090732.1:10899915-10909915 GCF_036898095.1 Palaemon carinicauda
CACACAAGCCAACTCATATCTGCACTTTTAGAGCATGGGGTATGCTTTACAAGAGGCTCAATATCTAACAGGGGTAGCCTTTCATTCTCTTTTATCTTTATTTCACAAAGAAATAGTGTCTAAATATTTTTTTCTGTACTTGGCAATGGACATTTGAAACCTATGACCCACAGTCTCCCTGGTCACATATGGGAGCTAAGAAGACACTTGAGCAGCCTCTTTTCAGCCCATTTCAAGAGTTGCCAGTGTGATTTTAAAGATAAAGTGTCAGGAAATTAAAAAAATAAGACATCAGGAGAATGTAAAAGTGATATGAGATATTTAATTACAGTAATAATGTAATGGAAAAAAAATATATGGTGGCCATTCAAGTGATAACAGGCTTTCTTTTGGACATAAACCAGTAGCAGAATAATTTGACTAGTACAGATTTTCAGATCATGAAGTAAGTAGATCTTACTGCCAATCAAAACGCTGCTAGCCGTAAGCAAGCCCAATCCTCGTGGTCGGTCCACATATCGCCATGTCGTGGCTCCAAGTCCCATACAAGAAACTGTTGAAAGAAAACATTGCATAATGATTTGACCACTCAAAGCTGTGTTGATCCCCATTATAAAGATATAAAACTAAAGCTAGCTTTGAAAGAGGCAGAGAATAAATGTACACCATTCTAAGAAACTTTGGCATAGCAAGTGTAAACTACCGTTAGTATAAGGACCACGTAGTGGTGACAATAACCTAAACATTTTAAGTAGGTGTTACGCCAATCAAGGAATTTTAAACTAAAGGTAATCCTAACAATTCTCTATCCACAAAAAGAAAAAAAAAGAATCAAGGGAACTAAAAATTAAATTTTATCTACTCTTTATAAATTTATTTGAAGTTAAGCACTGATGATATAACTAGTTTTTCATATGACTAATATCAAACACTGAATGAGTAAACACTTCCCCTGCTGCTAGATTGTATTTCCATATATGGTGACCGGCACAGGGCTCAAGTATTGCATTTCAGGAAAATGTCAGGCATCAGTATAAAAAATCTTTTTAGTGCAATCTGGGAGCTGTGATAATCTGCTTAAGACTTCAGAGTAAAAAAGATAATTAATTCTGTGAACATTTTAAACTTAATACTGCTGTACTTTAGAGTAGGGATACCATGTTAAAAATATTAAATAAGATTCATATTACCCATAAGCGAGCTTGATCTAAAGGTTTTTCTCGAGTTATTTCAGAACAGCAGCGCGGGTACTTTACAGGCATAAAAGTGGTTCCTACGGGTGGTGTACCCCCTAAAAGTGGTTCCTATAGGTGGTAAATTATTAATAAAAAAAGAAAAAACTGCTTGTGCGTTTCTCTCATGTCTTCCTATGAACGGTAACATTGTCAAACCTTTCCAAGTCGCTTGACAATACTCATTAACCTAATTAAAGCATATCTTCTCTTCAAAGAAGTGTTGATTACCCAAGTAAAAAATACTATGCAGGGATGAAATTTTTCCTCCAAACGTAGAGAACCTTTAAAAGTAAGCTTTTGTAGACAAATAAAAAAATTTCTTGTATCTAGTTGGCATGTGTTCTGCATTATACAGAAAGGTTCTTACTGGGATAAACTATGCTTTAAGGCTTTGGTTTTACCAGGTTAATTTTTAAAAATCTACAAAGGCCACTTTGCTGAGTAAGTTTCCAGTAAATCAAAGGTTAGTTTGTAATCTTTTATCACCAGTAACAATACTAAAAGTTAAAAATTTTTTGCTAAACTATATTTACATGATAGTTAAGTTTCTTACCTCTATGACAAAACTACATTCAACGCTACTGCCATTCCATAATACTTCCTCTAAAAAGCTAAAAATATTACCAATAAATTTTCTAGCTTGTGATATTCCATGAATCCTAGAAATTAATTCTGCATTTCACACAACTAGCAGTTTCCTCTAAACTGCTTCAAAAGTCTTACACATGCCAAGTGGTTGTCAAATCAACGTTCAGATGATAATTTTCAAATTATTTCAAAGTTAATGTATAATGGTAACAGCCAAAGTACTTCCATACAGCAAAGCAAGCTAAGAAAACTTACAGCTATCACTTAAGAACCCGCTCGGTAAAGAAAAACTAATATAACTATAAAGTTCTTTGAGTTTTTAAATTTTCTTAGGCGTGGATTTTAGCATTCTATTTAGCCTCTCAACAGCTCTTAAAATAGGCAATAGGCTGGTACACAACTTTAGATAGCCTTACAGACAGAAAATTTCTTAGCTAGCCATATAGAAAGCCATTGGAGCAGACAGGAAAGCCAATAGAGCACACAGTTTAACGTGGGTACAATTACCACTCTTGCTTTATTTTAGTGGTACACCTTCAGGATCTAACTGATCTACGAGAAGAGTTTATCTACTCCCTGTATCGGACTGGTAACTGACTAATGACAGCAATAGCAGCCAGATATAAATTACAGGCCAATTGCACCATGGAAAATGTTTAATTTTAGAAGTAACTTAAGAAAAACTAGGCTTACCTTAATATCAGATGTACCTTCAGGGCAAACTTCTAAAACAGTTACACTGTTAAAAACTGCCTGTTGCCAATCTTCTATAGGCGAAATAAATCTTCTAGTGAAAACCCTTAAGAAACAAGCTGTTATCTTCCAATCTAGGATTATCTCCCTCTCGACATATCCTGTAAAGTAAATACCATGAATACTTTGGAATTTTTATGAAGTAAACACTACCAAGAAAATTTTTATAAAGTAAGTATCTTATCAGAATTTCTGAAATTTGAGTATTCTATCACTTTTTCCTTTTATTCTGTTAAAGTTACTATGATACTCTAAACTCAAACTAAATTCGTGATTTTACCCTTTACTGCAGAAGCACGGGTTTGAACAGTTATAATACTTTACTTTACTTTTACTTTTAGAGGTTTATTTCTCGCCCTCCATCAAACACTAAAGGTCTGTTCAGGCGGGCCTTGGTGTATGAAAAAATTCCTTTCCAGTTAATATTTTGCTCTGTATCGTTATCAGTTATTTCGCTAGCATTTGTATTCAGGCTTAATAGTTTCCAGGTCACTATTATAACACTTTCTAAAAAGATAAGTCTTCAGGTTTTTCTTGAAGGCAGCCACATTTGTGCTATTCTTGACATAGAGTGGAAGGTCGTTAAAGAGTCTCTGTGCAGCATAACTAAACGTTCTTCCTCCTATTGCATGATTCACACTAATTTCGAATAGTCTATGTGGGTCATCTGCATGTCTAACTCTTAGAGTGGCGCTGGTAGCTTCAGGGTAGGGGATCAAGCAATCACGAAGATATTTAGGCTTATCACCTGTAAGTGCTTTGTGAGTCAACAAGCAAATTTTAAATTCAATCCTAGCCTTAACAGGTAACCAATGTAGATCGATCAGTGCAGGAGTTATTCTCTCCCGAAATTTAATGCCTTTTATCAGTCTAGCCGCCCGGTTTTGCACATTTTGAAGCTTCCTTAGTAGTGTATTGGGCAATTTGTAGTACAGAGAATTGCAATAACCAAGCCTTGATATTACATGACTCACCACTAAAATTTTTGTACTGCCCTCTGTTAAATATTTTCTAATAAATGCTATGTTTCTCAGGTGATAGTTAACCACTTTCACTGTGTTCACAATTTGGTCCTTCATTGACAAATTACAGTCTATCAGTACACTTCACAACTTTTTCTAACTTCGAATTCTAAAACTAGGCAAATTTGAAGACTAGTAGAACCAAAGGACGCACTAGTCTAAAACTACAGTAACTATTGAGCCATTATAAGTAATCATTTCTAACTAGTATTAACCAAAAAAAAAGTTTGGTCACTGTTTAAATTCTATTAACTTCTTTAATACGCCATGATCATGGGAAAAATAAGATTAATTAAAGTAATATCTGCAGCATGTTTCCAAAGCTCTGCACACTTGCAACAGAACCATTACTAAAAGATCACTACACAGGTAATCTTAGTGGCAGCCCGCTACGGTTCTGGTTTTTCTTAAGGGTAATTGATAGTTATACAATTAGGTTTTCCTTATCTAAACTAAACGAGCACCTTATAGGACCCAAGTTAATAAGTGAAGTTAATTTTACTAGCTAAAACTAGTCCTTAGGTAGGGAATGCTTTCATGTTCAGCGTAGAAGCATACAGGTGAATATGCTCAAGTAGAAATGTGTTCGTTGTACAGTACAACGAGCACTGGTACGAACGCGTATTAAGTTGATAATTTATGTTAATGCCTCCGGAAGTCCTGGGAAACAGATTCTTAAGTTTGAATAGTTTTATTGTTAATGAGTTTCGATTATAGCAACTTTGATCACTGACTGGTTCTCAAGATTGTTTTCTTATACCTCAACTTTTAAAATACCTCAACTTTTAAAATAACTTTAAAAACTAAGCGTTTTTAAAGTTAATGAATACCATACAGAGCACAAAGAGAACTTTATAGACTATAGAAGTGTAAAGATCTCCGGGTAAAAAAAAAATAGAATCGTGACAAGACTTTCCTACAAACCATTTAGGTAATTCTATAAAAAAGCTCCGCCAGCAAGTTGTCAAATTAACGTACTTTTACTAAGGAGGGAAGTCCAAGGTTTCGTACATCTAAAACTAAGCAGCGCTAGATCTAGTCTAACAGTAGTTTGAAATAAAGTTTATTGCACGGCCAATTTAACCCGTGAAATTTAGTCAGGCCTATCTTTCATTTCCGTTTCATCCAGCAGACTGTACTTATGCTTAAAAAAACTGATAACACTTACCTGAAATAAATAAATCATTGTACTATTGCAAATGACTGCTACTTTAAAACAAGTAACCTGCTTTGACTAATATTCGCTATATATTGCACTAACCGATTTAACAGGATAGTACTGCTTCGAACACTTAAAAGGCATTGCTTTATCTGTACATCCGACTAACACTGCAAATGCTTCGAACCCTCATTACAGACTTGCCATAATTCAAACTTTTTCAAACTAGTTGTCTCGGCAGATCGCCGCTACGAACAATCCGTTGAAAGACACTAAGTTTAAACTATGGTTTACTGGCTATTACAGCATACTTATTGTGAACACTTAGTGACCATCCTGACTAATTCTGGAAATTAGAATATTTTCAGATTTAATGCAGGCTTTAATCGAGCGTTTTAAAGAACTGCCTGATAAATTTCTGAAATTCAGACACTTTAAAAACATTCTAAAAATCATGTAATGCCATTAGTTTTTATTGTAGGTTGCTGCGAACTAAGTTTACGTAGCTTTATTTTATAGAATAAAAGCTTATATTTCTGGAATACAAACATTTTATAGCTCAAAAGTTGTGTGCAACACAAATTTGTAGTTTTATTTGTACTTTGCATCAAGACCAGAGTGGTTAAAAAGAGCAAAGAGTTTCACCTTTAGACCTTTTCGGGTACGTTGAGTTCAGTCAAAGCTCTACCAACACATTTAAATGCTGAATGCTTAACTAAATGATGTAAAGACCATTATATTTCTAAACACTGTTTACCTCCAATTATAGAAAATGATTAAAAAATTCTGAAAAAAACTTCAGGTAGATGTGTAGGAGAGCTTCGCGCTCGATTTAAAAGTTTCTAAAAGTAGAAAACGAAAGAAAACAGTAAATTAGAGCTACAGTTACCTTGAAACTGAGATAATCCTCCTACAACCACCTAACTCTTACACAGAAAATGTAAGCATAAACCTACTACTACAATTATGGGGGACCCCAGTGGGAAGCGAGGTTTTTGGGTGGGGGGAGGAGGAGAAAAGTGATTTTTCGGGGCACTAACGAACCTAATACAACTACCTACCCTACCCTGGGGGCCATGTACCCCTACCTAGGCCTACCGGGGGGGGGGGGTGCTCCGCCCCCCCCCCCCCCCTGCGACCCCCCCTTAAGGCCACAGTAATTTTCAGGGCACCACCGAACCTAAGACACCCACCTAACCTAGCCTATGGGGCCCTGTACCCCTACCTAGGCCTACCGGGGGGGGGGGGGGGGCTCCGCCCCCCCCCCCCTGCGACCCCCCCTTAAGGCCACAGAGTTTCAGTTCAAACGAAACAAATTCAAATGAAAACGCCTTTTGCAAAAAAAGGAACACAAACTTCAAATTAGTCTCAATATCTAACTTACCTTTGAAACAATACTAAAAAATTGCACCTCTTCCTTTACCCACGAGTAACCACACTACGATCACACCGGAATGCTAATTTGTTGTAATCTATACGGCACACATTTTCACAATTAGGGCACTTTTTCTCTGCCAAAATCAAACCATGGCGTTGAGCAAATGCAATTAGCAAATCAACTTTCCCTGAATAATGAACACAAATCCCCATAAGAAATAAAGCAATTGTCACAAGTGACACAGTCGGAACGGGATGAAGGTCCTGCTAATTGCTCCATACTTCACGGCAAAATGAGCTTTTCAGTACTTTGAAGGGAGATCCGAGACGTGCAAAAATATTCCTCCGCGGAACTTCACGTAAACTGTGGTAACTGGTGGAAAAATAGCAGGGATAAGTGAAGTAATAAGTGTCAGCATTGGCTAGCTTTGTAAAAACCGCCACGATTGGTTTTCAAACAGTGTGACGTCAAGAAAACACCTGTTATTGGTTAGAATAGCATTGAGAACTAGTTTGCCATACGCAGTAAGGCGGTGAAACAGCTCATTTTAGCCAAGACATCACACAGTAAACCAAAACAAACACTTAGAAAAAATCCAGGTGAAACATAACTATACACACGAATATCTTCGTTAAATAGAAGCTGCTCATATATTAACTATTATATAAGCGTTCTATATGATATAGTGAATTGTAGGTGTTTAAATTCTTCAAGATCTTCCGCGGAGCTCTCCTACACATTTACCAAACTTCATTGCAAGAAGTTAAGTTCTTTAATAAGACTGCCTGTAAAATTGAAAACAAAATAAGCGCAACTATTACACCTAGCATATAATTCATAATCTAAACCGAGTAAAAATGTGGCCTACACTAATACAAAAAGATTTAAGATTGAATGCATGAATCCTACTCCTGGAATTCAAATAAACTCCATGCCAAACGTCAATTCAGCAAAACTCAAATTAATGATACCACAAAACACATACCTTTGATAATTCAACAGAAGCCTAACTTTAACACAACTTGAAGCCATACTAAAATCTCTTCAAGGTAGTCTCAAGATATTGACTTCACCACTGACGGTACAAGGATGACAAACAATGAAGCAGACATCCACAATAGGCGTCTTTCCTTGAGGACCCTTGTTTAAGCAGTGGCGCCATCTATGTCTTAGTTTCTGAACTAATAATCGCTTTCTAAAAAAAATTTAAAGCAGTTTGCTTAAATGCTTCTACGTTATCCAATTCACAATTCCGAGTGATGCAGTTATGTCCAATCATATATGCAAAGTAGATTGGATTAATTTTTGCTTTATTTGTAGAATTTTGCAACAAATGGACTTAGAGTCTTTTCATATGACGTAATTTATACAAAGTAGATTGGGCTTATTTTTGCTTTATTTGTAGAATTTTATAGCAAATAGATTTAGACTCTTATATCACGTGATTTATCAAGGTCTATTGCGTATTTTATAAACAAAGTAAAATTGAGCACAGGAAGCTGTTCACGAACAAACACTTACGCACTTACACAAACAAACTCACAAACAGGGGCGGAAACATAACCTCCTTCCAACTTCGTTGGCGGATGTAAAATTGATGGGAAAGCAACAGATTTCCATCGATTTATATATACATGAAAATTAGTTTATAATAAACGAAAAGAGAGAGAGAGAGAGAGAGAGAGAGAGAGAGAGAGAGAGAGAGAGAGAGAGAGAGAGAGAGAGAGAGATCTTGTTATGATTTTTATATTTTTCTCAATAATATCATTATCAAACTGTACTTTATAGTATTGCTGATGCTGATCAAACACAAACGATATATGTCAGTATTTTCATCTACATCCAAAATATCGGTTTTTAAGACTTAATGTGTAAGGATCTTATATAAACTATACTATTACAGTATTATTATTATTAGCTAAGCCACAACCCGAGTAGGAAAAGCATGATGCAACAAGCCGGGCTACAACAGGGAAAATAGCCCAGTGAGGAAAGCAAACAAGGAAATAAACAAACTGTAAGAGAAATAATAACAATAAGAATAAAACACTTTAAGATAATTAACAACACTAAATCAGATCTATCATATATAAACTAAAAAACTTTATAAAAACAAGAATAATTGAAACAAGATAGAAAAAACGTGCCCGAGTATACCCTCAAACAAGAGAACTCTAACTCAAGACAGTGCAAGACCATGGTACGGAAGCTATGGCACTACCCAAGACTAGAGAACAATGGTTTGATTTTGGAGGATAAATCTCCTAGAAGAGCTGCTACTATTTGTCCCAAACCATTGTGGGTATTGAGTTCATTGATGATCCTTCCACAAGTCTGTTCCACTAAATACCAACAAAGTTAGAATCTGGAAAAAAATCTCTCTAAACAGAAAAAAAAAAACATACGAAAACAATAACCAGGAATTGTGCTTTTTCAATTGATTATTAGAAACAGATATTTAATTTTGGTAAATGCAAAGTATTGTTTGGAATCATAGTAAAAAAAGGAAGATTTGTAAAGGGCCATAACTATATGAAGAGTAATCTGGAAAAAAAAAAATACCTCTGTAGCGTGGATAAGATCAGTATACAGTAGTTTGCATCTCACTGGAAACCGACTTTTTGTGTATAGAGAAGCTGGCATAGATATTATTATTATTATTATTATTATTATTATTATTATTATTATTATTATTATTATTTGCTAAGCTACAACCCTTGTTGAAAAAGCAGGATGCTATGAGCCCAAGGGCCCCAACAGGGAAATAGCCCAGTGAGGAAATGAAATAAGAAAATAGATAAACTATAAGTAATGAACAATTAAAATAAAATATCTTAAGAAGAGTCAACAATATTAATACAAATATTTCATATATAAACTATAAAATTTAAAAAAAATAACAAAAGGAAGAGAAATAAGGTAGAATAGTGAGCAGGAGTATATCTTCAACCTAGAGAATTCTAATTCAAGACAGTGGAAGGCCATGGTACGGAGGCTATGGCACTACCCAAGACTAGACAGCAATGGTTTGATTTTTGAGTGTTCTTTTCCTAGAAGAGCTGCTTTCCATCGCCAATGATCTCTTCTACCATTGTTTCTGCGTTCGAGCAGCATCATGCACTCGATCTTCCTAATGGCCGATGTGGTAACGTCCCTGACTGGTGAACGCCAGACTGGGGTTCAAGTCCCGCTCAAATTCGATAGTTTATTTGGTCGCTGCAACCTATAGGAGCCTATAGGTCTATCTGCTGAGTCATCAGCAGCCATTGCCTGGCCCTCCTTGGTCTTTGCTTGGATGGAAAGGGGGCTTGGGCGCTGATCATATGTATACATGGTCAGTCTGTAGGGTATTGTCCTGTTTGATAGGGCAATGTTACTGCCGTTTACCTCTGCCATTCATGAGTGGCCTTTAAACCTTTAAGAGTAAATTCTTGAATTATTAATGTCATGAGAATTGGACACCTTGCGAGTCAATAGGAATGACTCATACAAACAACGAGTCATAAACATGTATCTTTGTCTGAATATTTTCTGAATGGGGGGGGGGGGGGTGTTGGAGCCTCATAATGGTGGATTACTATGATGTGATCTGGAATATCTAATAAGAATCAGCAATAATGTTTATGACAAAAAAGTATTTTCAATCTACACAAGTCTAATAACATAAAGCGCAGGTTTCGATCGTTTGTACTATGTTTTTTTTTTTCTTTTCTTTTTTCACGAGATTATGAAAATCAAATAAAAGGTGATGGCAGTAACAAGAATGTTCCAATTTCTGGAAAACCTGGAGCAATCCTCAAAATGTGAAATGGAGATCACGTAATGGGTGTTCGTTCTATACCTGTTTGGCAATAGTTGTGGTCGT
>NC_090732.1:10917415-10934915 GCF_036898095.1 Palaemon carinicauda
ACATGCGTCAAAAAAGTTAGTTATCGCATTCCAGGAGGAAATGGGATTAAAGATTGTATATATTTTCTTAATTGAAGGCTGGGAAATGTGGAATTTATTGAAGCTAGGTTCTTATATATATTCTATAATTGTACATAAGGATACACTTTATATGTTCAGTCATAAATATTGAAGTCTTTCTATTCTTTGTCACATCTCAAATGGTATGGTCCTTCTATTTTCACTCACACCTCGAATATAAAGGTCCTTCTATTCTCTCTCACACCTCAAATAGACAGGTCCTTCTATTCTCTCTCACATCCCAAATAGTAAGGTCCTCCTATTGTCTCTCACACCTCGAATAAAAATGTCCTTCTATTCTCTCTCACATCTCAAATAGTAAGGTCCTCCTATTGTCTCTCACACCTCGAATAAAAATGTCCTTCTATTCTCTCTCACATCCCAAATAGTAAGGTCCTCCTATTGTCTCTCACACCTCGAATAAAAATTTCCTTCTATTCTCTCTCACATCCCAAAGAGCAAGGTCCTTCTATTGTCTCTCACACCTCGAATAGAAAGGTCCTTCTATTCTCTCTCACATTCCAAATAGTAAGGTCCTTCTATTGTCTTTCACTTCTCGAATAGAAAGGTCCTTCCATTCTCTCTCACATCCCTAATAGAAAGGTCCTTCTATTGTCTCTCACACCTCAAATAGAAAAGTCCTTCTATTCTCTCTCACATCCCAAAGAGTACGGACTTTCTATTCTCTCTCACACCTTGAATAGAAAGGTCCTTCTATTCTTTCTCACATCCCAAATAGTAAGGACCTTCTATTGTCTCTCACACCTCGAATAAAAATGTCCTTCTATTCTCTCTCACATCCCAAAGAGCAAGGTCCTTCTATTGTCTCTCACACCTCGAATAGAAAGGTCCTTCTATTCTCTCTCACATCCCAAATAGTAAGGTCCTCCTATTGTCTTTCACACCTCGAATAAAAAGGTCCTTCTATTCTCTCTCACATCCCTAATAGAAAGGTCCTTCTATTGTCTCTCACATCTCGAATAGAAAAGTCCTTCTATTCTCTCTCACATTCCAAATAGTAAGGTCCTTCTATTGTCTTTCACTTCTCGAATAGAAAGGTCCTTCCATTCTCTCTCACATCCCTAATAGAAAGGTCCTTCTATTGTCTCTCACACCTCAAATAGAAAAGTCCTTCTATTCTCTCTCACATCCCAAAGAGTACGGACTTTCTATTCTCTCTCACACCTTGAGTAGAAAGGTCCTTCTATTCTTTCTCACATCCCAAATAGTAAGGACCTTCTATTGTCTCTCACACCTCAAACAGAAAGGTCCTTCTATTACAGTGGTTCCCAAACTGGGGGGCGCGCCCCACTAGTGGGGCGTGAGGACGATACAAGGGGGGCGTGAAGTTATCTGCTCGAAATTACTTGTTTAATAGAATAATAAAATCATTAAAAGAACAAACATTTGTCATTACATACATATGAAGTATAATTATAGCAGTCACTCCTTAGTCTCATAAGTATTTCCAAATATTATATGCCATGTTTTCAAATTATCTATTCTTAAAATTGCAACTCAATTTTGCCAATTTGCTATTGTTCAAACCTTTTTTTCGCTCACTTTGAACCAACTGTTTCGTGTTTAGTTACTGGAATGTACTATTATTTGTTTGAGTGGCTTTCATTATTAAAATGTAATACGAACAGAAATCTGTTTTCCTGTACAATGCTAAGAAATAAATGTAAGAATCATTTCATATAAAAAAGGAGAGGAGTGGGGGCGTACGGGTCTACTGGAAGCAAAAAGGGGGCGTCAGCTAAGATAGTTTGGGAACCACTGTTCTATTATCTCTCACATCCCAGATAGTAAGGTCCTTCTATTCTCTCTCACACCTCGAATAGAAAGGTCCTTCTATTTTCTCTCACATCCCAAATAGTAAGGACCTTCTATTGTCTCTCACTTCTCGAATAGAGAGTTCCTTCCATGCTCTCTCACTTCCCAAATAGTAAGGTCCTTCTAATCTCTCACACACCTCAAATAGAAAGGTCCTTCTAGTGTCTCTCACATCCCAATTAGTAAGGACCTTTCTATTGTCTCTCACACCTCGAATAGAAAGGTCCTTCCATTCTCTCTCACATCCTAAATAGTAAGGTCCTTCTATTGTCTCTCACTTCTCGAATAGAAAGGTCCTTCTATTCTCTCTCATACTTGAACAGTAAGATCCTTTCTTCTCTCTCACACTCCTAATATTGTAGTAAGTCTTTCCATGTTTTCTAACACTCCTAATACTGTAGTAAAGTGTTTCTATGTTTTTTTACACTCCTAATAATGGGACCCTTTCATTCTTTCCCTCTTCCCCAATAGTAAGGTCCTTCCTACTCCCTTACACCCCGAATAGTAAGATCTTTGAATTTCATCTCACATCATAAATAGTAAAACTTTAATTCCCTCACATTCCAAATATATAAGTTCTCCCATTGTCTCTCATATCCAGAATATTGAGCTCATCTCATTCTCTCTCTGATTCTGAATAGTAAGCTCCTTCCATTATCAGACTCCAAATAGTAAGCCCATTCCGTTCTCTCTCACATCCCAAAAGATAAAGAGATTTATGTACATTGAATTCTCTCTCATCATAAATAGGAAGGTCCTCCAATTCTCTTCCACACTAAAAAATAAAGCAATTTATTATTATTATTATTATCATTATTATTATTATTATTATTATTATTATTATTATTATTATTATTATTATTACTTGCTAAACTACAACCTTAGTTAAGAAAGCTGGATGCTATAAGCCCAAGGGCTCCAACAAGGAAAATAGCCCAGTGAGGAAAGGAAATAATAGACAGAATAGTGTGCCTAAGTGTACGTACCCTCAAACAAAAGAACTCTAACCCAAGACAGTTGAATAACATATATATGCGCGAAACAGTCCTCTGAATAAGTATCACAAAACTAGTCAGAACAATCTTATACTCTCAGTTTAGTTTTCCCTGTTGTTATTTTGCATATATATGCACAGTATATATATATATATATATATATATATATATATATATATATATATATATATATATATATATGTGTATGTATATATATATATATATATATATATATGTATATATATATATATATATATATATATATATATATATGAATATATATATGTATATATATATATTCATATACATATATATATATATATATATATATATATATATATATATATATTATTATTATCATTATTATTATTATTATTACTTGCTAAGCTACAACCCTAGTAGGAAAAGCAGAATGCAATAAGCCCGGGGGCCCCAACAGGGAAAATAGCCCAGTAAGGAAAGGAAACAAGGAAAAATGAAATATTTTAATAACAGTAACAACATTGAAATAAATATTTCCTATATAAACTATAAAAATTTTAACAAAACAAGAAGAGAAAGTAGAAAGAATAGTGTATCTGAATGTACCCTCAAGCAAGAGAACTCTAACCCAAGACATTGGAAGACCATGGTACAGAAGGTATGGCACTACCCAAGAATAGAGAATAATGGTTTGATTTTGGAGTGTCCTTCTCCTAGAAGAGCTGTTTACCATAGCTAAAGAGTCTCTCCTACCCTTACCAAGAGGAAAGTAGCCACTGAACCATTACAGTATAGTAGTTAACCCATTGGGTGAAGAAGAATTGTTTGGTAATCTCAGTGTTGCCAGGTGAATGAAGACATAGGAGAATCTGAAAAGAATAGGCCAGACTATTCGGTAGACGTGTAGGCAACGGGAAAGTGAACCGTAACCAGAGAGAATGATCCAATGAAGTACTGTCTGGCCAGTCAAGGACCCCATAACTCTCTAGCGGTAGTATCTCAACGGGTGGCTGGTACCCTGGCCAACATACTACCTACCTATACACACACACACACACATATATATATTTATATATATATATATATATATATATATATATATATATATATATATATATATATATATATATATATATTTATATATCTGTATATAAATGTATATACACACACACACACACACACACACATATATATATATATATATATATATATATATATATATATATATATATATATATATATATACATATGCATATATACGTTATATATACAGATATATATGCAGTATATGTATAAAATATATCTATCTATCTATCTATCTAACTATCCATCTATCTATCTACATATATACACATATATCTATCTATCTATCTATTATATATATATATATATATATATATATATATATATATATATATATATATGTATATGTATATATATATATATATATATATATATATATATATATATATATATACATATATATATATATATATATATATATATATATATATATATATATATATATATATATGTGTGTGTGTGTGTGTGTGTGTGTGTGTTTGTTTATAAGAGAAATGTTATGAGACACTATGTATTCTATTTTATATACAGTATGTATTTTAATCTAATCATCGTTGTGTTTAGGTACTACCATAAACGATACTATAAATAATCGCATTATTAATTTCCTTCCACCCTTTATCCTACTCAGTATTCTGAAAATACTGCCAGTAATCATTTCTGTCGTATTGATATTATTTTCTTCGTTAATTTAAAGATTTCTTATTCTTCATTAGGGCTTTTGTTTGTACTTTAACCCTTTCACTGCTTAAGGTGAATTTGACAAACCTTTAATGTACAGTCGGCGTCAAAACTGATGCAACAAATTTCAGAGGATTTCGTTCGAAATTCACTAACTGGCAACTACAACGCTTATCTCAGAAACTTAAAAGGTTTTGGTACCAAAATCTTTCAAGATCACACTGATCCTAACTTGTTGACATTCATTGAAAAGCTCTCATCAAGACCGTTCTGATAATACCAACTTGTTATGGTTTGGGTGATTTTAAAAGATGCTTCACCGTTTCAAATTCTAGTTAAGTTACAACTGGCAGTGAAAGGGTCAAACAAATTTTATCCACCATTATGGCTTGCAGGAAATGTTAATTTAGTAGCATCTATGTATACAAATAAAGTTAGATAACTTCAACTATATGAAACCTATAAGATAAGAATTTAATCACCATATACACTGTTAAAAAATTGCCGTAAATAAAACGGTAAAAATCCTGGAATAAATGTTGCCAGGTATTTACCGTTTTAAAAACGGATATATTAACGTAAAGGAGTGATATTACGGTCACCAACCAGTAATAGATAATAACAGAGTAGGGTAGAAATTACGGTCGACTTTATTTCACTGCAATATGGCTGAAAACAGTTTATTCTCACGAGGAATTTCAGGTTAAAATCTTGTTTTTTAACTGTATAGAAACGTCAGCTTACAATGTTCTAGCCTCTGAAGCTTCTGTTAGTATTTCTTTTCCAAATACTGCTTAACTACCCTTCTCCCAAAACAGTGACTACTCTTCTTTCGAACACAAACTAGTCAAAAACTGTATCCTTGACATTATAGTAAAAGAAGTTTCAGCTTGTTTCTCTTCAACCTTGGCAGTCTTTTGCAGTTTTATAAATTTTCTATTGACAACTCTTCTGTCAGTCTCTATTTTTCTATTTGTTATTTCAAAGTCCTCTCGTGATATTGTGACATCTACTGTCGTCCTATGATTATGTACTTAGTTTTTTTTTTTTTTTATTACAAGAATTTCCTCCAGAGATATGTTTTATTCTATGTATTATTTCTATGTAATATTCTGAATTGGATATTAAAGTGCTCTAGCATCTTTCCATGTGTATTGTTGTTATCTCTCCTATATGATGAAAAGTAATTGTCTGGTTTTATATATATATATATATATATATATATATATATATATATATATATATATATATACTGTATATATACTGTGTATATACATGTATATATATATATATATATATATATATATATATATATATATATATATATATATATATATATACACTGTATATACAAATATATATATGTGTATATATATATATATATCTATATATACACACACACTCACACACACACTCACACACACACACATATATATATATATATATATATATATATATATATATATATATATATATATATATACATATCATTCTGGTTACGCTCAGACGTATAACTACTTGGTCTCTCCCAGTCCCTCAGGTAGAGGGGAAAGGGAGTAGTCATAACCTGGTGAGAGGGGGTGAGAAGGTTTGAATCTGTGTGTATGTGCGTGCGCGTGTGTGCATATCAATGTAAATATTCAGCCGTCAATTTTGACGGGTCGCGTACACTAGCATTGAAATGAAGCCTCTGGGTTGAGTTTAAAGAAAATCTTTTAAATAAACCAGAATTGAACCCAGTTTTTAGGTTTCTAGTTTACCTCTATTCCGTCTAGTTTTCAAATTTTTACTTCATACTACAACTTTGAAGTATTTCTTTCAGTTGCACTTTTTCGCTGAGTGGCCTTCCCGCCCCCCAGCTAAGCCATAATTCCATATATAATAAGTGAATGAAACAAAGTGATTTTGACATCGAAATGAGAAAACCTTTCCACGATTACACTGAAAAAGTTGGACGAAAAAATTCGTGTGATGGAGTTAATGAACATCTAGTTAATAATAAAAAATATGTCATGGCTTGTCTGTCAATCATATAAGGTTGCATTTTCTAGATTAGATGAAAAGTATATGGATTAAGGAACAAATCGACGTCGCAAGACTAAAGGTCATCTACGCATCGTGAATTGAAGAGCTAAAGAACGAGAATAGCGAAATTCATTCGGTACGTGTGTAATGTAACCCAATTTATCAACTGAGAATCACGTTGGGAATATGTTTGCATGATTGCACATAACGATTTTACAGGTTTGGTTACAGTTTAACGCTGTCCATTGAAATCCTCTCGATTGCAAAGTGGCAAGTAATGAAAGCTTTCAAATTTAGCTGATCATGAGAGGGGATCTGATTATAGTTTAAGGAGTTTCTGCATTGAGAGTTATTCTGAGGGGAAGTGAGAGGGGGTATTTTCTTTGATCAGGGGTCAAATTTCGGTCATCATTCGTCAGTTACTCATTTAGGCAATTACGGAAAGCTACAGGTCGTAGTTTCCAACTGATTTCCTGTGCATCTGTAAGTTGTAAGGTTTTTTTTTTTTTCGGTACGAGTTGGAAAACAAGTCTTGATTTCGTAAGTAATAGGATTTATCAGTCTCCTAGGTAATAGTATATACAATTCTCAAAAAACTGATTTGAATTTAACTTATGGGAAGCTGAAACAAATGATATTAGAATTATTACACACTATTTATCTGTTTCTATTCTTATATGGATATCTATCGAGGACGTGGTGATGTAAACACATTTCATGTAGACCTACCTTTCAACCATTAGTATTGTCGCTGCAAAGATTCAAGGCAAAATAAGCCCCACCCCCTAATGACGTCAGAGTCAATCACATTGTCCCCCACGTTATCAGCAGTCATTATACATCCCGCTATAAATTTCAAACTATAATGACTTATAATCACTTTAAGGGGATGTGTTGTGACTGCTGCTAAAACTGGAGACAACATGATTGGTTAAGAAACTTATAATCACTTTAAAGAGTATGTGCTGTGACCGCTGTTAACATGGGAGACAATACGATTGGCTATGACGTCATCAGTGGGTGGGGCTTATTTCGTCCGGAATCTCTGCGGTGACTATAGCATTATATTAGAAATATTACACGCTATTCATTTGTAAATATTCTCATATGGAAATACGATGAGGACATGATAAACAGATTTCATGTATCTTTCGGTCAATACTAGAGATATAGAAAGGACTTCATGTTTTTCATACTATCAAAATTTATAAATATCTAATGTTTTTTTTTTCTATATATTGAATATTTGCTAGGAAGTAAAATATCACTTATTAGGTAAGTTTCTATCATCATCCAAGGTTCATTTTTTTTTCTTGATTAAAAAATTGCCCCAATTCATGTTCACCCCCGCAAAAAATCTTTGAAACTTATTTTTTATAGTCCGAAACTACTTTTTATTTCCTCTTTTGTAGGACTGGCTAGCTAAACATAGGCAACATCGTCCCCAAGATAGAATAAATTAAACTTTTTATTCGTTTTTTCTGCTAAATTACATTAGAGTCATTGTAAAGAAACGGGTAATACTTTGACTCAAATTTGAATATTTTTCATTCTTTTACTCATATTGCCCGGTATTTTTCTCACCTCGCAACCTGTTCTTTTGTCTTGAAAAACGTCTCCAACCACCAGATAGATATGATTACACCCAGATGTTCACACCATCAACTAGTCAATTGTCGCACGGCAAAAAATAGGTGAGAAAAATTGTCATGGTCAAGATACAAATGACAAGATGGAGTTTCTCAGTATTATAGGTTAGGTCTTCCACTATGGGCGATCAAAGATACGATAATGCAAAGCGTAACGGATAACTCTTGTTTACATGCGTCTATGAGTGTTGCTTCCGCCTGCCTTTAGTGAAATTATATAATTATCTTTTGTGTGTTTGTTTTGACCATAAAGTCATGATAGCATTGATGTGAAAAGTCATCGTCATATAGTTATTTTTTATAGTCCTTTTCATTTTAATAAATACTGTAATGAAATAAAATTTGCGGGAACATGAACCTCCAGATTATTCAAATTAAAAGTTTTTTAAGCATGATTTCATGGGCAATACTAGCAAAACCCAGATGAAGGCAACTCATTGTGGCAACTGAGATGACCTAAAAGCGGAAATATTCTAATTAATCGAATAGAATAGCATTGAATACAGACAGAAATGGACAAATTATTATTATTATTATTATTATTATTATTATTATTATTATTATTATTACTAAATATTGTTATTATTTTTATTTTTATTATTATTATTATTATTATTATTATTATTATTATTATTATTATTATTATTATTATTATTTTTATTATTATTATAACTAGATATTGTTATTATTTTTATTTTTATTTTTATTATTATTATTATTATTATTATTATTATTATTATTATTATTATTATTATTATTATTATTAGCTGCTAAGCTACATCCCTAGTTGGAAAAGCAAGATGCTATAAGCCCAGAGGCCCCAACAGGAAAAATAGCCCGGTGAGGAAAGGAAACAAGGAAAAGTAAAATATTTTAAGAACATATAACATTGAAATAAATATTTTCTATTTAAACTATAAAAACTTAATAAAACAAGAGGAAAAGAAATAAGATAAAATAATGTGTCCGAGTGTACCCTCAAGCAAGAGGCCGAATTTTCAAGTTCCCATAACTACAGTACTCGATAGAATTTCTAACAGAGATTTGACTGCATGAAGTATTCTGTCCATTAATTTAAACGGTAAAATCTGTATTAAGAACATATGCTTCGCATACAGTAAAGCTGGTGCGCCAAATAATCTTCGGCAAAGAATGTTTAAAATTCATCTTAATAAAAACTGTCTAATAGTTTTTAAAACTCCTACTCCTAATATCGTAAAGAGTTTTTTTCTTTTTTTTTTTAAATTGATGACGATATTAGTTTTATATTAAAATAATTCTATGTCACCACTGGGTTCTTGTTCCAGTATCAGCTCCCCACATATATGTGTGAATATGCATTGAAAAGCGGGTTACACCACTTACATATAGAAAATTTGCAGTCACAAGTTGTCGATTAAAGTCGTTTTCCTCCAGAATGTAATAAATCTGTTTTATTTCATAATTTTTTCATCTTTCAGATATTTTTTTTTTCTGTACTCTATGTTCACATTACTGTGTGATACAGAATATCATTTGCTAGGGGGTCACTTCCCATCATGAAATGACATTTAGTGGACCAAAACGAAATGTAATTTTGACATGGAAAAGTAATTATAGTAATTGACGATATTGGTGTCGCTTCAGAGTGACATAGCCTTTATAAAAAAATGAAGAAATACATTTCTTTTCAGTTACATATTAGTGAATAAAAAAAATCATATGAATAAGTCTTGCATGATTGTAAAGGGAAAGCTCTTTTTTTCAGTTTAATCTTCCGAGGAATTTAAATTATTGGTTCAAGTTCTGTTTTAATATTGTTACTGTTCTTAAAATATTTTATTTCAATTGTTTATTACTTCTCATATAGTTCATTTATTACGTTTCCTCACGAGGTTTTTTTTTCCTTGTTGGAGCCCTTCGGCTTATAGCATGCTGCTTTTCCAACTAGGGTTGTAGCTTAGTAAGATAATAATAGTAACAACAACAATAGTAATAATAATAATAATAATAATAATAATAATAATAATAATAATATTACGCAAGGGTAGAGTAATCAAAAACGAATTTTTCCCTGATATCGTTTCTATATCCAGTTTTCCCAAGGTAACCTTGAAAACGGTAAGGTGACTTTTATGTTTAATGGGATTTAACCAAAGTGAAACTTTCACAGCGTAGTTTATGATGTGTTTTGTTGTATTTCAGGTTTTACTGCATCCAAATTTATGTGTACAAAAACTATACCGAAAGGGGGAGATTTGTTTTTCTTATATTTTGTTGGTAACTTTAAGTCAGATAAATCTCAATCTCTTTTTGACTGCATGAAAACAGTTATGAACGTTCAGGGAGGTTTGATTATACCAAATTATGAACTTTTTCAGGTTGGTAATTCTGCAAATTGTTTTTTCTTAAAGGTTTAAAGGCCACCATGAATGGCAGGGGCAAGGGACAGTGACATTGGACTATCGAGTAGGACAATGCCCTGAGACTGACCATATAAACATATGATCAGCGCCCAAATCCCCTCTCCACCCATGCTAGGACCAAGGAGGGCCAGGTAATGGCTGCTGGAGATTCAGCAGGTTGACCTATAGGCTTCCCCAAACTCCCCTTCCTTAGCTCACAAGGGTGGTGAGGTTGCAGCGACCATAGAAACTAATGAGTTTGAGCGGGACTCGAACCCCAGTCTGGTGTTCACCACTCTAGGACGTTACCACATCGGCCACAACAACCTTTTTTGTTTTGTATTTGTTGACATGGCTGTTGTTGAACCTTTGGAGGACGACTGGATTTATTTTATTTCTGATTTATATATTGCAAGGTTTTCCAGGATGCAAAATACAGTAGTTAGGTGTATAAACAAAGATCGGGAAAGAATTAGCTGTATGTTCACTGTTCATTGATCAGATATTACTGAAGGATTTGATAATACTTGAAATTACCTATGATATAAGTTCTCTTTGACGCAGCAGTGAAAAAAAAAATCTAACACAACCATAAAATTAAGGTGTTCATAAAGCTCTTTACACCTAAAGAAAGGACAGTGTTAATACCACATGTTTCATATCTTTTGTTATGTAATTGTTGTAATGTTATCTTCCTTTTCGGAGCACGTCACCAACCCTGAACTTTTTCTGTGTTAATAAAGTTGTGGTATAATTTTACCATTAACAATCAGTATGGTTTAGAATATCGTTGGAAGCATATCTAGATTTCATTCAAACAGAATTTTTTTTTCACTGGTATCATTCATTTTCTAATTCATCTTTCAGTTTAAGTGTATGTGGGGTAGAGTTAGTGAGTGCTAGTAGTTTTGTAAAATATCTGCATTCACATCTGTTGGAAGCTTCTTACTCTGGCTGGCAGAGGACTCTTAATCCCTTTACACGATAACAGAGAAACATTACTCCTTTTGTTGTTCCAAAAGGTGATCTCAAGTTCATCGCTTCTTGAATGGTCAAATAGCTGGAAGTTCTTTCCACAGACAGCCTCTACAATGTTTCTACGCTTCCAGAAGGTTAAAATTACTGACTGCACCCACGATTGCACTTACTGTACAGCCTCTATCAAGTTTAGAACACTTTCAGAAGGCTAACATCACTAGCTCTCTTGTCTAGAGGTGATGTTTCTGGCCGTTATGAGCGCCGTAAGACTGCGATGATGCTGGAAATGCTGTATTCTTTTTTTACCCTTTTTTGTTCTAAGTTTTTCATTTCTATTCATTCATGTAAATATTCTTTAATTTGGCGAATTATTTGACCTCTTGTCTGTCGTTCAACAGAGACAGGTATCTTAGCTGGGTACCCACCCGGCTGGGTATCCTTATAAGTGGAAAGGTGGACAAGGAAGAAATAACTATTGTATAATATCACGCATTCAATCATAAGAAGGCACAACACCCCTTTGAGTCACTAATTGATATATACTGTCGTATATTTTAAGGAATAATCAGAATATATGATTTTCTCATTTTCTTTATCATTCAGTTCAGTTCAGTTCAGTTGTTGTACCGAGGGATTCGCCTTTCCATCGGCACTTCCTTGGTTTTTTTCTTTATTCTAATTCTTTTATTTTCTTCTCTTTTTTTCCACATTTGATAAATATATTCTTTTATTTCCTCTATTCCTTCTTTCTTAAATTCAAAATCTATGAATATTACAGAATCAAACCCTGGTCGTCTCCATTTCGCAAGCATAGGCGAATACGGATCTTAAATTGCCCTTTTATTTTAGAGAAATAGTTTTCTGATACTATGTAACTAACCTAACCTAGAAAAAAGAATTTTGCATAGTATCTGGGGCTAAGTTGGAATAATCAAAACCTTAAGAGAGAGAGAGAGAGAGAGAGAGAGAGAGAGAGAGAGAGAGAGAGAGAGAGAGAGAGAGAGAGAGATGGCGGTTGCTTTGAAATGAAGGTGAGCCCCTTCCTGGGTGTAAACCGCAGTGTACAAATGGCGCGTCGCAGTCAACAAATGTGTTGTAACAACTACCAATAAAGTGTGCCGAAGACGCCGCCAAGGACGTCATTAGAAGGAGTGGCGGTGCGAGACTCAAGTGGCTATCAAGGCCCCCTGACGGCCATTCCAAGTCTGAAGGAGAAGGGATTTTTAAAGACCGCTTATGAATGGCAGAGACCAGGGGTAGTGACATTGCCCTATCAAGTAGGACAATGCCCTGGAGACTGGCTATATATAGGAACAGCGCCGAAGCACCCTCGTTACCCAAGCTTGGACCAAGGATTATGATTAGAGTAGTACCTGATGTGTAAGTAATGCATGACTTTATAGAAGTCAACATTTTCTTCAGGTTATTTTTGTAATAATTTGCTCCAAGAGAACTCGGCTAATTTTCTCCAGTGACCTTTTGCAAACACGACATATGGTCGTTGCTCTTAATTCAGCATGCCGCAACTATTCCACCGTCTCGAATTCTTTTCCTATAGTAATTTACGTCGTGTTATTAGAATGAGGTGACCCTGAATTAATTACCTCCGCCAACGAAGGTGGAAGGAGGTTATGTTTTGCCCCCTATTTGTGTGTTTGTTTGTGAACAGCTTCCTGGCCACAACTTTAATCGTTGAGTACTAAAACTTGCAGGGATTAACTGTTATGTAAAAAGTTGGAAATGATTAAATTTTGGAAGGTTAAGGTCAAAGGTCAAGGTCATGGTCAAGCAAAATGTCCAATTCACGTAATCAGCCATAAGTTCGGACATCGTTGTCACAGAGACTTCAAACTTGGTTCATATTTGAGTGTTAATTAATACAATTTAAGCTCAAAGGCCAGTGTCAAGGTCAAACAAAAGGTCTAGAAATAAGCTGCCAATACGGAGGTCTACGGCTCTACGCTCTACTGAGTGCCCTTCAAGTTATATGGTGTTTTTCTGTTGACTTATTAGTAGAAGGTACGTATCTTTTACACACACTTCTGCAGAAACTAGGGTTGTAGCTCGGTTAATAATAATAATAATAATAATAATAATAATAATAATAATAATAATAATAATAATAATAATAATAATAATAATAATAATAATAATAATGCACGTTTAGTCTTTACTATGTAACTTGACATACCAAAGGGGTAGTAGAAGTGTATGGTTCTAAAAATTAATTAACAGAAAATCAAGAAGGTTCCATATAATCTTTTTTAATTATTCATTAGAAAAGAGAGTAAAAAATTCTAATTGACAGAATAAAATAATTGAAATTCCCTGTTTCATTCGGTTTATTTGCTGTTGTAGTTTCAATTAAGAAATAAATGAACAATATTTGATTTTCTAGATCCTATCTAGAAAAGTGACTGCTTTTCTGATCCCTAATTAGCTAAGTACACTTATTACTTGACAGTTTTGAAAGAATTTCTTCTTCACGCTTCAAAAGAAGCGGAGATGATGCTATCGAAATATTGAAGCGTTGCTGTTATCCTTTAATAAATAGGAAACTTTTCATATTATTATTATTATTATTATTATTATTATTATTATTATTATTATTATTATTATTATTATTATTATTATTATTATTACTTGCTAAGCTACAACCCTAGTTAGAAAAGCAGGATACTATAAGCCCAAGGGCACCAACTGGGATAATAGTCCAGAGAGGAAAGGAAATAAAGATATAAATAGATTATATAGGCTATAAGAAGTAATGAATAATTATATAAAATATCTTAAAATCCGTAACAACATTAATATATACATATACATATGCATACACACACACACACACACACACATATATATATATATATATATATATATATATATATATATATATATATATATATATATATATATATATATGTGTGTGTGTGTGTGTGCGTATATATAAATATATTTATGCATATATATATATGTACATATTTATATATATATATATATATATATATATATATATATATATATATATATATATATACATATATATACATATATATACGAGTATATATAGATATATATATATATATATATATATATATATATATATATATATATATATATATATATATATATATATATATATTTATACATATACGTGTATATATATATACACGAGTATTTAATATATATATATATATATATATATATATATATATATATATATATATATATATATATATATATATATAAACAATGAAGATCAAATAGTTTGCCTGAGTGTACCCTTAAGCAAGAGAACTCTATCCCAAGACAGTGAAAGACCATAGTACTAAGGCTATGGCACTACCCAAAACGAGAGAACAGTGGTTTGATTTAATGGTAACACCTTACTCTACACAGTTAAGTCAATTTAATCTTGAGTTACACAGCTAATGCTGCTTAATTGGGAAATATATTATGGTATATAAATCGCTACTGGACTGTCATTTATCGAAATTTTCTCACGACAATGAAGGGAAGTGTGGGAACCTATCCGTCTGTCTACCGTGGTGATTAGATATTATCAGATGAGAATCTTTTGTTATTTATGAAGAATTCGCTAAACAATTTTCCCGAGGCCGTTGTACAGTATTTACAATAGATAGGTGTTACATAATACGTCACCTCATTATTATTATTATCATTACTAGCTAAGCTTCAACCATAATTGGAAAAGCAGGATGCTATAAGCCCTATAAGGTTTCCAACAAGGAAATATAGTCTAGTGAGGAAAGGAAATAAGGAAATAAATGAACTACAAGAGAAGTAATGAACAACTGAAAAAAAAAAATGTTTTAAGAATAATGGGATGCTATAAGCCCAAGGGCTCCAACAAGGAAAAACAGCCCGGTAAGGAAAGGAAATAAGGAAATAAATAAACTACAAGAGAAGTAATGAACAAGTAAAATGAAATATTTTCAGGACAGTAGGATGCTAAAATCCCAAGGGCTCCAACAAGGAAAAATAGCCCATTGACGAAGAAAATAAGGAAATAAATAAACTGCAAGAGAAATAAATAAAACAATTCAAATCACTCTAAGAACAGCAACAACATTAAAATGGATCTTTCGTATATCCACTATAAAAACGAGAAGTATGTCAGTCTATTCACCTTTTGAAGTTCATTATTGCTTATTAAAATTTAATAACAACAACAGCAATAATAATAATAATAATAATAATAATAATAATAATAATAATAATAATAATAATAATAATAATAATAATAATAATAATAATAGAGTTTTTAATAATTTGATTTTTAAAAATGAGAGTTGGCTTGTACAAAAAAAAAAAAAAAAAAAAAAAAAAAAAAAAAAATTCATTAATGCCGAATCTGTTTGTTAAATCCCAACCAGCCCCATCCTTGTCAGAACAGCTCCGTTGAAACTGTCGAATGTAAATAATTCTCAAGAGTTTTGTTATTGCCTTTTGAATGGCCAGAATGAACCCTAAATTAACCACAGCAACTAAGTTACTGGAACTAATACGCCCGCTTCAAATGGCCGTTTTAGTTGGGTGTGGTCCAGTTAATGTTGTGGAAGTGAAATATGGAGGCTAATTTCCTGTAAGGATTTAGTGGAAGGTTTTGAGTTCTAAATTGTTATAGTATCAGTATTATTTTTTTCTAGATAAAGGTATTTGGTATGGAAACAATGTTTTGAAATAATGAACTATGCAATAGCTAATTTCCTATAAGGATTTGGAAGAAGGTTTTAAGTTCTAAAACCTGATAGTATCACTATTGATGTTTGCAAGATGAAATTGTCCGGTACGGATTTTCTTTTTAATTATGAGCAATACAATATCAGTATTGGTGTTTTCAAGATGAAATTGTCCGGTACGGAAATAATTTTTCAAGATCATGAGCTATACAATATCAGTATTAATGTTTTCAAAATAACATTATTCGGTAAGGAAACAATTCTTTTTAAAATTATGAGCTATACAATATCCGTATTAATGTTTGAAAAGTCAAGTTATATGGTATGGAAACAATTTTTCTAAAATTATGAGCTATGCAATATCAGTATTAATGTTTTCAAGATAGAATTATTCGGTAAGGAAACAATTCTTTATAAAAATTATGAGCTATACAATATCAGTATCAATGTTTTCAAGATAAAATTGTCCGGTACGGAATTTTCTTTAAAATTATGAGCTATGCAATATCAGCATTGATGTTTTAAAGATAAAGTTATCTGGTATGGAAACAATTTCTAAAAATCATGAGCTATTTTATTAGATATTTCAAGAATTTCAAGATACAAAGTATACCATCATGTTTCAACAAACTTATACCCTCTACATAGTAACCTCAGAATCAGGAAAAACTAAATGAAACATGCAAATAATGAATTAACCACGAGATCTTAATTTACTTTTGAGACAATTTATACAAAAGGTAGACAAGAGAAGGTAAGACTGATGACTGCTCTTGAGGTCCTTTTGAGAGGATCGTACTCTAGAGAATGTCCCATACAGAAGAGTACAGAATCCTTCTCATCACGGGGATGAACTCTGTCGAAATAATATCTGCCGGTAAATCCAAGCTATTATCTTTGAGATGATTCTCCTTTTTGTGATAAAAATCGTTCAATCGAACGATATTTCAGCCAAAATCGTTGTGCTTAGAATCCAAAGTGTGAACCATTTTTTTATAATACAGATATGTCAAAACGATTATTATAATTCAAAACAATTTTCATCCCCATACTCATTTCTTGTGTAAGCACTATATTGTACAAGTGATAAACTACACATTTGAATTTATCATGATGCATCGGCT
>NC_090732.1:10939915-10942415 GCF_036898095.1 Palaemon carinicauda
TAAACATCAGTAATCAGCGATAACTATCTTGTGCAGAGAACTTACTTGCTTAATATGTTTGCGTTCTGTCATACTTTACTCTTGGATTGGCTACATTCCCTCTAGTAAAATGATTTAACAAGTAATTCTGCTCGTAACAAGCACATCTCAAAAATTGGTGCTTGAGAAAATAATGCTTGCAAAGATTCATGTATTGCGATTATTATTATTTTTTTTTTTTTTGGTGTGGGGGGGGGGTTGCTTTTCAAAATCACAGAGAGTTATTGAGTTATCCTATATATATAGTGGTACACTGTTAAAAAAAACGTTAATTTCAATCAGAAATTCTCCGTAAAGATATAATTATCTCAGCCGTATTTCAGTAAAATACAGGCAACCGTAATTTTACCGTACTTTGTTATTATCTTTTACGGGTGGGTGACCGTAATATCACTCTTTTACATCAATATATCCGTTTTTAAAACGGTAAAAATCCTGGAATTAATGTTGCAGGGCATTTACCGTTTTTCTAATGCAAATTTTTTAACAATGTACAGTGGTTTATAAATGTCCCATTTATAACATATTAGTAATGTGGAGATGTTTTTGGGACATAAACTCTGTGAAGCACTTGTTCATGCGAATGCCATACTGTGATCATTTTATTTCACAATACCTTAGAATATACATGTGGAAATATATAATATTTATACTACATATTCTTCCAGAACCTTGAGCTACAGCTCAGTTCTTGGAGACCGGTTTTGCATCTTTTCTTGAATAGCGCTGTTCAGAATTTACCACAAAAACGGTAAAAAATCCTAGAATAAATGTTGCCTGGCATTTACCGTTTTAAAAACGGATATATTGACGTTAAGGAGTGATATTTCGGTCACCAACCCGTAAAAGATAATAACAAAGTAAGGTACAAATTACGGTCGCCTGTATTTTACTGAATTCTTGCAATGATTTATTTCTGATATTGATTGTCTACCGTATCTAAACAGTTCTCAAATACTGTACTATCCTGTACTGTACAGTATTTTTCTTAGTACAACTGTCTTGTTTTGTTTCTATCATAAATACAGCAATTCATATCTATTTATTTGTATGAGTTGATAGGCTGATAACAGTATATTTTTACGGATAACTTCCGATTAAAATTACGGTTTTATCAATTGTGAGTCAGCAGGCAAATAAAACGACTAAGTGACGGATGTCAAAATATGCCTTTCCCTTGATCTGTCAATCATTAGAGAAATAGTTACGATGTTAAAAAACTGCCTTATGCTTATAGATGAATAAATCTATTCAGAAAACCTATATTTCATGTGTAGAACAGAAAACATGGTAACTTATCTAGTGTATTACCACAATTGATTTCTTATTTCAATTATTAGACTTCAGGGAGAAGGCGAATTCATACTAGAATATGTTTAATCGTAATAGGAGGATTAGTTCTTGAAAATTTAGCACGAAGATCTTGATGTTCAAGTCACAAAAAAAAAAAAAAAAAAAAAAAAATTACAATCCCGGGTGAGGGATTGTGTCGTTATTTGTCGCGTCTCTCTTCACAATACTTTCAAACTCAAATATGGTGAAGTTCATAATTGCGACTGGAATACTTCCGTACATGTAAGATAGTTTATTCACTCATTGCATTTAACGAAATCATAATCTAACAAAATAACCCGAGGCACCTTGAAACTAATACAATGGAAAAATAAAAACCAATGCAACCTTGTAGCACATTAACAAGAATGTCTTTACTGTATCTCCATCTTTTGCCCATAGCCTGAATGATTAACACAAAGTGTTAATTAACACTGCTGAAGGGTAGATGACATTTACCCCATATTACCTCTCTGTTTCTGAATAGTGTAAAATGTTGTTCATAACAGGTCCGGCCTATCACTGTCATTTAAAGGATTAAAGGTTTAAAGGCCGCCCATGAATTGCGGAGGCAAGGGACAGTGACATTGCCCTAGCAAGTTGGATAATGCCCCAGAGACTGAGCATATTACATATGATTAGCGACCAAGCCCCATCTCCACCCATGCTAAGACCAAGGAGGCCCAGGCAATGCCTGCTGATGACTTAGCAGATAGACCTATAGGCTCCCCCAAAAACTCCATCCTTAAATAACAAGGATGATGAGCTTGCAGCGACCAAAGAAACTAACGAGTTTCCAGTTTGGCGTTCACCAGTCAGGGACGTTACCACATCGGCCACCAGTATCCTATAAGAAATGAAGGTGATATATGTAATGAAAGTGTCTGACTCTGCCAGGTAAGTGTTGCTTTTTTTAGTTCATTGGTTTACATTTAAGTTTTATTCGTTACTAAAATCTAAAAAATTTATTTTCTCTGTGTTATTAAAGTTACAAGAAAAAAAATATATGTAACACCAAGACTCACTGACTTCCTTTTCCAATTTTTATCTTCCTAAATAAATGATTTCCACAGCTGGTTTGCTCAATTTTAAAATCAGTAGTGATCTAATTCTTGTTAAACTAATAACT
>NC_090732.1:10949915-10952415 GCF_036898095.1 Palaemon carinicauda
ACAAATATTTCCTATATAACTATAAAAACTTTAACAATACAAGAGGAAGAGAAATTAGATAGAATAGGGTGCCGGAGTGTACCCTCAAGCAAGAGAACTCTAACCCAAGACAGTGAAATAGACATTGAATAAACTTACAAAATAATCAATTACATACATTTATTAACTCATTTATTATGAATATATATGAAATAACTTATTTCCTGACACCATTTTTAGGTGGATCTCAGATGATCTTCGTCATCGTTCTAGAACGAATTTTTATGCAATTCAAATAGGATTGTCAATCTATTTAATAGATAGAAACTTGGACATTAATTATGGATACAAAATTCTTCATACCAAATAGCATTGTAAGTCTCATCATCATCTCCTACTACGCCCATTGACGCAAAGGGCCTCGGTTAGATTTCGCCAGTTGTCTCTATCTTGAGCTTATGAATCAATACTTCTCCATTCATCATCACCTACGTCACGCTTCATAGTCCTCAGCCACGTAGGCCTGGGTCTTCCAACTCTCCTAGTGCCTTGTGGAGCCTAGTTAAATGTTTGGCGAACTAACCTCTCTTGGGGAGTGAAAATAAAGTAATAGTACAGAAGCAGAAGGACACTCCAAAATCAAACCATTGTTCTCTAGTCTTGGGTTGTACTATAGCCTCTGTACCATTGTCTTCCACTCTCTCTTGGGTTAGAGTTCTCTTGCTTGAGGGTACTCTCGGGCGCACTATTCTATATAATTTCTCTTCCTCTTGTTTTGGTAGTTTTTACAGTTTATTAAGGAAATATTTATTTTAATCTTGTTACTGTTCTTAAAATATTTCATTTTTTCCTGGTTTCCTTTCCTCATTGGGCTATTTTCCCTGTTGGAGCCCCTGGGCATAAATTATAGCATTTTGCTTTTCCAACTAGGGTTGCAGCTTAGCAAATAATAATAATAATAGTAGTCAAGGGTTCAAACTTGTTTAAATTGTGTTTGAGTCTAGTTTTGTTTTGCTGAAACATCAGATTCAAGTTCACGAACATTGTCAGGTGTTGGAGAGTCATTTCAATGCACATCGTCTTTTTTTTTTAATCGGCCGGCACCATGTATTTATTGTTGATGTCTTTTATCAGTTTATCCAAACTAATTTTGTCTGGTAAGCCACAGGCAGAGCTGTATAAACCCATGACAGCACACCGAGGCTTAGAACTGCTTTGGGCCCTTGGACATCCCCAAACGGATATCAGACGCCCTCTTTTCGTACAATGTATTACATCGATATTACAACTGAAGTAAATAATCCATAGTTTTCACATTTACCATAAAAAAAAAAAAAAAAAAAAAAAAAAAAAAAAAAAAAAAAAAAAAAAAAAAAAAAAAAACGTTGCCTAGAACCCTGCTTCTGCTGGGCCCCAGCTCTTGGTGGACCCTTGCTCAGGCTGGGCCCCTATGCTTTAACTTAATCAGCCTTAGGGATATTGAGACCCAGACCACATAGCTTATATTCTGTTGCCCTAACGGGTTTAAGTTTATAATAGTGATATGACTGCTGGTCTAGATTATCAAATAACATACCTTAAAATTAAACAAATATGTACCATATAGTGTTTCCAGAAAACGAGATAATATTTATAAAACTCCAAAACCGACCGAGGTGATAATTTTACGTGATTCAGACCATTTATCCTTCTACTGTAATTACCTCCACCAACGTAGTTGGAAGGAGGTTATATTTTACCACTTGTTTCTGCGCTTGTTTGTGAACATCTTCCTGGCCACAATTTTAATCGCAGAGTAATGAAACTTGCAGGGATTAACTTTTATGTAAAAAAATGAAAATTATTAAATTTTGGAAAGTTAAGGTCAAAGGTCAAGGTCACAGTCAAGCTAAATGTCCAATTCACGTAATCAGCCATAACTTTGGACATCGTTGTGACACAGACTTCAAACTTAGTTCATATATGAGTGTATAAAAATCCCCGCCAATTGATATCTGTTAATGTCAAAGGTCAAGGTCAAGGTCAAGCAAAAGGTCAAGAAATATGCTGCCACGGCTGAGGTCTGCGATCTACTGAGTGTCCCTCTAGTTAGGATATATTTCATTGAGTGGATGATACTAGGTGAATTATACTTGCTGTTCGTATCGTTTTGCCAATTATAGTTTCTATTGATTTTTATCAGCACCGCGAAATCTATATAGCCACCTTTTCTTACTGAGTAACGGTTTTAGTTAATATTTTGTCTAACTAATTCTATGAAACTGGTAGTGATTTTTTTTTCTTTTTTTTTTTTTTTAGAAAATAATATATTCCTCCGGAAATTAGACTGTTAATTATTTACTTATATTTGCTGTTTGTTTTTAGAAAAAAAATGCAAGTGTCTTAGAACCTGTATGAAAACCATTCATTTTCCAAAAGTGTGTGTAAAAAAAAAAAAAAAAAAAAAAAAACTGCATGGTTCCAATGCAATTTAATGACCGCAAAACTGATCTAATTCAAGGAAAGTCTTCGCCAAATGTTA
>NC_090732.1:10954915-10972415 GCF_036898095.1 Palaemon carinicauda
TTTTGACCCTATCAATTCCACTGTATTGTAAGATGGTCGATGGAAATTTTTTCATATATTTCTATTCCTTACCCCCCCCCCTTTTTTTTTTAACTCAACCCCACCCATTTTTCCTCCCCACCCACAACCATCCATCATAAAAACAGTAGCGTCCTTGCCTGTTGATTGCCAGACTGCGGTTGAGTCCCGCTCAAACTCGTTACTACTTCCTTTGGTCACTGTAAGCTCATCATCCTTGTGAGCTAAGGATGGGGATTTTGGGGAGTCTATAGGTCTACCTACAGGAGTCATCAACACCCATTGCCTGGCCATCCTTGGTCCTAGCTTGGATGGAGAGGAGACTTAGGCGCTGATCATATGTATTTATGGTCAGGCTCTAGGCATTGTCCTGCTTGATAGGACAGTGTCACTGTCCCTTGCCTTTTGCCATTCATGGGCGCGGCTTTTGAACCTTTAAGCCTTTAAAGAGAGATTTGTATTATAAAGTAAAATAATCATTCAGGAATACGTAATCCATTTACAGATGAACACAGAAATTCCTGGAACATCTCGTTCTGAGGGAATATACCCTGTCACACCCTTACTGCGCAGCGAGTAAGCAAACAGATAGTGTAGATAGAGATGGCAGAGGTGGCGGACGGGGCTAAATAGGAGAACTCACCCATGCAGTAAGGGCGTGGAAAGGGGCTCTTCCACAGAGTGAGGTGTGACAGGAATTCCTGTATCTAACCAGTACGTATTTACATTCATACAAAAATAAATAACCAATGATCAATTCAAGTATTATAGTTAACACCCATGCTTAAAGGTTTTAAATGCCGCTCATGAATGGCAGAGGCAAGGGACAGCGACAATGCCCTAGCAGGGCAATGAAAACTGACCATATATCCATATGCTCAGAGGCCAACCACCTCTCCATCCAAGCTAGGACCTGAGAGGGCCAGACAATGGCTGCTGATAACTCAGCAGTTAGACCTATAGACTACCCCAAACCCCCTATCCTTATCTCACAAAGATGGTGAGGTTGCAGTGACCAAAGGAACTATCGAGCTTGAGTATACTCGATCTCCTGTTCAGCACAACGCCAGGCAGGGACTTTTGCAAAAGGCCATTGATACCCTTTATATGATGGTTCCAATTATGATATAACTCATTAAATGGCTCACAAATAACGAAGATAATTGTCAATATACATCATCCCCTTTCTCCCCACCTTCGCCTTTTGATTCCCACTGAGCGATGAATGAGCAATGTTTGCGGTAAGTAATGACAGCGATAATGGGATTTCTCACACTTGCGCTCAAGTACTACGCGCATGCGTGAGACCTTGATGGACTGTCTAATGAGTGTTTTAGCTCTGTGCTTTAACTGATGACGTTTATTTGTATGTTTTGATAAAGCATCGCTCACTCAAACGCATTTAGAAGAGAGAGAGAGAGAGAGAGAGAGAGAGAGAGAGAGAGAGAGAGAGAGAGAGAGAGAGAGAGAGAGAAATTGTTTGTTTTAAATCGACCATGCACTAGTAATCAGTTGAAAACTACCTCAGATTTACGTAATTTTTTGGTGACATCTCATTAACTGAATGATGCTCAATTGTATATTTAAACAGAGCATCGCTCACTCAAACGCATTTAGAAAAAGAAGAGAGAGAGAGAGAGAGAGAGAGAGAGAGAGAGAGAGAGAGAGAGAGAGAGAGAGAGAGAGAGAGATTTATGTAGTTTGTTTCTGGCTGACGTCTCCTTTTGAATTTACAATGCGTCTGGTCTCATGAGTGGCCGATTTAATTACCATAGATCCTGGTTATTACGTAGTGGATCGCCATGTTATGCCATATATCTCCCTATATAATAAAGAGCAAGTGTCTAGCTTTATATATATATATATATATATATATATATATATATATATATATGTATATATATATGTATATATATATGTATATATACATATATATATATATATATATATATATACATATATATATATATATATATATATATATATATATATATATATATATATATATAATTTTTTTCTTTCCTGTCACGTTTAGGGTACGTGGACTAGTCATACCCTATTGAGAGATGGTACCCCAAGAGGTACAGTTAGAATCAAAAGAACGGACACTGGGGGAAATCTTTCGTCAGATGTCTCTAGTGTTCCCGTGACAAAAGAGAAAAGGGGTTGCTCTTCTTGCTACTACTATGAAATGGGCGGAACCCTCTCCAACCTTGACGAATCAAAGACAGCAAATGGGTGTTTTTGCTAGTGAGAGTATTAAAATTTTACAAATCGAGCTGTCATATTTCATTATGTTTTATTATTTGACGTTTCGAATATCTACTGCAAATACTAAATACACACACACACACACACACATATATACATATATATATATATGTATATATATATATATATATATATATATATATATATATATATATATATATATATATATATATTTATATATCATGAATCCACAAAATCGTGTAGAAATTATTGGAGTATCGTAGCTAAAACTTCCCTTCCGTTAACAGCTACATTAGATTATTTCGACATTAGTCTTGTTCAAGTCACCGATGGAAGAAAAAGTACTTTCAGATATGGTTCGATGTAAAATAATAATAACAAAAACACCATACGTGAGATATGCCCGCCTAAATGATATTCAGAGAGAGAGAGAGAGAGAGAGAGAGAGAGAGAGAGAGAGAGATTCGGCCTGAATACATCGTTTTTAATATATTTGTAGTACGTTAGTCAAAATTCGCCCGTAACTTTTTGAGTTAGGTTGGTGACAAACAAATAGACAGAGGTGAAAACATGTCCTCCTTGGCGGAGGTAATAATAATAATAATAATAATAATAATAATAATAATAATAATAATAATTGGACCAAAACGTAAATTTTGAGAGTTCTAACGAGGTAAATATTGGCCGGTGCACTGAGGCCTTTTATAATTTGGAATTGCAAGATATTTCTTTGGATTTATTAAACATAATTAGTTCTTCTTACCTTCTAAATTCCTAGAATTTATTCATTTATTCAAACCTACCGAAATCTTGCAACCCTTCCATAAACAAATTTTTTAATTCCTGTTACTTCCACTCTTGCCTGTTTGTCTTTCAACAATTCCAACTCTTAGTGAGATAAAGATTCACTTCACGAACCTCATGGCTCTAGAGAATTGAACTTATAATGTTTCTCAAGATGATATTTATTTTGAAATTAAGTTTTATGAAAGTGGGGGATGTAAACTTGATGCTATATATTATACACACACAGACACACACACACACACACACACACACACACATATATATATATATGTGTGTATATATATATATATATATATATATATATATATATATATATATATATATATATATATAATGCATGAAAAATTTTGCCAGCGGGAAGGGGAGACCCCCGCCCTGCAGCGGGAAGGGGGGAGCCCTGCCCTACCAGCTAGAAGGGGGAGCCCCGCCCTGCCAGCGGGAAGGGGGAGCCCCTACCAGCGAGAAGGGGGAGCCCCGTCCTGCCAGCGGGAAGGGGGGCGCCCCGCCCTGCCAGCGGGAAGGGGGGGGGGCGCCCCGCCCTGCCAGCGGGAAGGGAGGGGGGGCGCCCCGCCCTACCAGCGGGAAGGGGGGAGCCCCGCCCTACCAGCGGGAAGGGGGGAGCCCCGCCCTGCCAGCGGGAAGGGGGGAGCCCCGCCCTGCCAGCGGGAAGGGGGAGACCCTCCGGGCTAGCAGGAAGGGGGGCAGCCCCGCCCAGCCAACAATAGAGAGTTGCTGTATCTAGCTTATTTTAAAAAAAAAAACATGAAGGGAGGAATTAGGAAGGCAGTCATGAAAAGCAAAACAAGAATCTTGAAGACTTCTTCTTTCTCTCTGTGAGGAAGAAGAAGTCTTCAAGTTTCTTGTCTTGAAGACTTCTTTCTTCTAAGAAGAAAGGGATCAACGAAAAGTTGAATCAGGAAGGCAATCATGAAAGCAAAACAAGAATCTTAAAGACTTCTTCATCCTCTCCATGAGGAAGAAGAAGTCTTCAAGATACTTGTTTTGAAGACTTCTACTTCCTCATTGAGAGAAAGAAGAAGTCTTCAAGATTCTTGTTTTGAAGACTTCTTTCTTCTAAGAAGAAAGGGATCAACGGAAAGTGGAATCGGGAAGGCAATCATGAAAACAAAACAAGAATCTTAAAGACTTCTTCTTTCTCTCCATGAGGAAGAAGTCTTCAAGATACTTGTTTTGAAGACTTCTTCTTCCTCATGGAGAGAAAGAATAAGTCTTCAAGATTCTTGTTTTGAAAACTTCTTTCTTCTAAGAAGAATGGGATCAACGACAAGTGGAATCAGGAAGGCAGTTATGAAAAGCAAAACAAGAATCTTGAAGACTTCTTCCTTCTCTCTATGAGGAAGAAGAAGTCTTCAAGATTCTTATTCTGAAGACTTCTTTCTTCTAAGAAGAAAGGGATCAACGAAAAGTGGAACCAGGAAGGCAGTCATGAAAACAAAACAAGAATCTTAAAGACTTCTTCTTTCTCTCCATGAGGAAGAAGAAGTCTTCAAAATTCTTGTTTTGAAGACTTCTTCTTCCTTATGGAGAGAAAGAAGAAGTCTTCAAGATTCTTGTTTTGAAGACTTCTTTCTTTTAAGACGAAAGAGATCAACGACAAGTGGAATCAGGAAGGCAGTCATGAAAAGCAAAACAAGAATTTTGAAGACTAATAACTGATTTATTTGAAAGGATTCGAACAGAAAATACAGGAAGAAGAGGGAGAAAGAAAGGAGAACGGGAGAGAAGAAATAAAGCATCCGAAAAGGAGAACTAGTTATTATTTGTTGATCACTTTACGATTGTGCGGATTTGAAATGAGAAAGTAAAGTCCATAATGTTGTAGATCCAAAAACATTGCGCAGAATAAGGCGGAAGCTACACAGAAGTAGAAAATATTGAAGGACCAGAGAAAGCTAAAATTCTTCAATCTGAAGTAATTTTTTTTCCTCTAAAAGGAAGAACTTCTAAGGAAAGACACTCCAATTGGACGTCTTCCTGTTAGCACGTGCTTATAAGAAAAATAATTATCTAGGACTGAGGAAGGAACGGGTTTGGGATCGGAGATTTTTGGTTTACTGCGGCCCGGATTTGAACTTCGGGCTCCAGCTTCGGTCGTCATTTTGTGTCAGACTCATCACCATCTGTCTGTCATCAGTGTTTGTGTCATACAACACAAGTAACAACTTTTTAAAAGATACTAAAAGGATATTTTAATTACAAAGGGATCAATGGTTCAATTAGGTTCCGTCGTTATGGAACGACTTCAAGATGTTTGTCAAAAGAAATTCGGCCAAGAAGCGCAACGGCAGAAGGAGAGGAACTGGTCAAACGAATACTCTGAGGAAAGAGTTTATTGCCCTTCATCAGGACCCCTAAAAGATTGATACGCAATCGGGACGTCAAAACGAAAGTACCTTCACACGCGCACACACGTATATATATATATATATATATATATATATATATATATATATATATATATATATATATATATATATAGATATATATATATATATATATATATATATCTATATATATATATATATATATATATATATATATATATATATATGTATATATATATCTCTATATATATATGTATATATATATATATATATATATATATATATATATATACATACATATATATATATATATATATATATATATATATATATATATATATATACATATATATATATATATATATATATATATATATATATATATATATATATATGTATATATATACATATATATATATATATATATATATATATATATTATTTATTTATTATAGTCACAAAAGGAGAACCAAGTTTGTGTTTTCATTTTTCCTTTCGTGGCTATAATACTTGATTATTTTTTATGCTCATCGCGTGTTAGCTTTTGTGATTTCTACACACACACACACACGCACACGCATATATATATATATATATATATATATATATATATATATATATATATATATATGTATATATATATATATGTATATATATATATATTCATATATATATATATATATATATATATATATATATATATATATATATACATATATGTATATATTGATAAATTTTGCACATTAAACGTGTTTTTCATACTTATATAAGCCTTATATTATACTCCCTTAATATCTGGATTCTCTCTATACCTCGGGATCAGAGAACCAAGGGGAAATCAACACAAGAGATAATAGCATCTGGTCGGCCGGGGAATCGAACCCTGGTCCGAGAAACTGGCACGAAAACTGGTATTACACACACACACCCACACACACACACACACACACACACACACACATACACACACACACACACATATATATATATATATATATATATATATATATATATATATATATATATATATATATATATATATATATATATATATATATGCATAATGTGTGTGTTTTGTATTTACAGTGGATATTTGAGACGTCAAATGATAATAAAGAATTGAAATATGGCAACTCGATTTGTAACTTTAGTATGCTTTTGCTAACAAAAAGAGCCCTTTCCTGTCTTTGGTTCGCTAAGGTTGGAGAAATCTCCGCCCATTTCGTAGTAGTAAGAAGAGCAACACCTTTTCTGTTTTGTCTTGGGAACAATAGAGACATCTGACGAAAGATTTCCCCCCGAGTGTGGGCGTTCTTTTGATTCTAACTGTGTACGCGAAAGCCACACTACCACAAATTACCGAATCAGCGGGTTGTAGTTAGGGGTGAAAAAGGCTGAATCTGTGTTTGCTTGTGCGTGTGCGTGCATATCTATATAGATATTCAGATGTGTGCGTGTGCGTGCATATCTATATAGATATTTAAACGTCATATTTTCTATGGTTCGAGTGTAATATTTATATAAGAATAAAAAACAATGTTATGGTTAACTATAATATAATATTTGCTCTTGTCTTGTTTCCAGTCTTGAAAAAGATTTACTATTATCGGAAAATGGATATATTTTTAGCGTCCTCTGAGATAAATTACTCGTTATAGCCTCTCTACCATGGTCTTTCACTATCTAGGAGTAGAGTTCTCTTGCTTAAGGGTACACTCGGGCACACTATTCTGTCTGATTTCTCTTGCTCTTGTTTTGTTGAAGTTTTTATAGTTTATAAAGGAAATGTTTATTTTAATGTACTTACTGTTCCTAATATATGTTATTTTTCCTTTTTTCCTTTCCTCACTGGGCTATTTTCCCTGTTGGGGTTCCTGGGTTTTTAGCATCCTGCTTTTCCAACTAGGGTTGTAGCTTAGCAAGTAATAATAATAATAATAATAATAATAATAATAATAATAATAATAATAATAATAATAATAATAATATGAAAGAACACATTTTCATTTTCATTTTCGAGATATAGATAAATTTGATCGGGTCTTTCTTTTCAAATGCAAAATATGCTCTCGTATGTCTGAAGAGAAAAATAATACTTGTTTAAATTATGTATTTCATGGCCATGTTATATCGTAAATTGACTTCTAGAATATTCCTTGAAAGTCTGACGAGAATGAGCATTTACTATTGTTACTTTATGTTACTTTTGGATTGACTTCCGGTAATTGGCAAGATGTTTATGCTATTTTACGTAATTTCTGTCTTTTCCTAAGTTCGTCAAACAGTACTGAGTTTCATGATTTCAAAGGAAGGTAATTAATATTATTAGTACTCATATGGTTATAAGGGGGAAAAAATTCTGTACCTTTATAGAGCAGTTCTAAATATTTATCTATTTACTACTACTACTACTACTACTACTACTACTACTTCTACTACTACTACTACTACTACTGCTACTACTACTACTAATAATAATGATAATGATAATAATGATAATAATAATAATAATAATAATAATAATAATAATAATAATAATAATAATAATAATAATAATAAGACGAATAATAATAATAATAATAATAATAATAATAATAATAATAATAATAATAATAATAATAATTGTTATTACTACCCAACCTCCCACCCTAATTGAAAAATACATACTCGTAAATTACATAAGAAAAAATTACAAGAAAAGCACTAAGATGAGGCTCACGCACTGTGGACACTAAATAAGAGCATATCTAAACTAAGTTTGAACTTCTGGCGTTCCAGACAGAAAGATCATTCCAGAATCTGGAATAACATTTCCACGGTCTTCAGGAAATTTGAGGTAATTGAACAATTGTACAAGAGATTAGTGAAAGATCTATATTAAAGTTTTTTTTTAAGATAAAGCTTTTGTTCAACAATCGAAGATGAGAATTATTAGCTTTAATATCTAACTTTTGGTAAAACAAGAAAGAAACAAAAAGGAATTTTTTCAGTGTACTGAAATAGGCTTGATATGTTTCTCGAAAATTCAATTACAAATAGGAAATTTTTTTTATGAATTGGAAATAGTTTAATAAACTTAATGATAACATTAGGTTGGGTATATCCAATGCTTAAGACCTATTAACAATCATAAGTATTTAATTAGGGTTTAACTCTCTTCCCAAAATTACCTCCGCCAAAGAAGTTGGAAGGTTATGTTTTCGCCCTTATTTGTGTCTTTGTATTTTGTGTTTGTAAACAGCTTCCTGACCACAATTTTAATCGTAGAGTCACGAAACTTGCAGGGATTAACTGTAATGTAAAAAACTGGAAATAAATCAATTTTGAAAGGTCAAGGTCAAAAGTCAAGGTCACGGTCAAACAAAATGTCCAATTCACGTATTCAGCCATAGGTTTGGACATCGTAGTCACAAAGACTTCAAACTAGGTTCATATTTAAGTGTATGACAATCCACACCAATTGATGCATATAAAGGTCAAGGTCGAGCAAAAGGTCGAGAAATAATCTGCATCGGCGGAGGTCAGCGCTCTACTGAGTGCTCCTCTAGTTTTCATCACACATGAACTTCTAAGTAGATATATGTTTACAAATTCATTTCCATTACTACTTACAAACAGTAATGAAAACAAGTAAAATTCCCATAGGATTTGTGATCACTATAACACCGTCAGCAACAACTTTCCGTAATCAATAACCCAAACATTCAAACACTAATACTTACGGATACTCCCTTAACTCCTATCGGACTACGTTTGAAGAAGAAATATCACATGAGGCAGGAATGACCTTAATATCATGGTCAGTCTCTAAAGATTTCTACGTGACACAAAACTAAAAGTTCATCACAGTCACCCAATAGTTCACAACAGTAGTCCACAGTTAACTGGTTTGGAACTTTCTGTCGTACAGTCCAAAGTAGCCTCCTTCGCTAACAATCCCATTAACAAACTTTTCGTATTGTTCCTCAGGTTGAGACTTTCCATGTGGATTATCTTTAAAGCGACAGTAATCTTGGCTTTCTGGAAGCGTTTTAAACGTTATAGATGCTCTCTGAGCAATGAAACGGCAGTAATTTTAGTCTTCTGGTAGCGTGCCATTCATGAGGCATTGAAAAGTGGCCCCAGTATTTCAACTGGTTTTATAATAGTCTCCTTTTTCTATTAACGTGATTTTTTTTCCTATTTTGTATGGGATAAGCACAGTTGCCTTCTTTCAGAAGGACTTTACTTTGGCTATGGGCTAGACCGTAGTCCTGATCGGCTACCCTGCCTGACATCGTTTGGTATTAGGACAGAGTGTCGAAAGGCAGAGTGTCGAAGGACAGAGCGTCGAAGGACAAAGTGTCGAATGGACGAAGTGTAGAATGGACAAAGTGTCGAATGGACAAAAGTTAAAAAGAGAGAGAGATAGATTGGATTTGATTATTGATTTTAGGCTTACGTCAAGCAATGGGTCATTAAGCGCTTTTGAAAAAATAAAATGGATATAGGATCATAAATATACGCCATACATCTATATAAGCAATGAAAATTTATTTATGAGAAGATATAAAATATGAAAATACAAATGTATTTATGTATTAAAAAAACTTGTAACAAAACAATATTTATTTGAAGATTGTGAGCGATGGCTCGAAGATATTGTAACCCATCATTGACATCATATGTATCAAAAATACTATGGAGACTGGAACATCGTTCGTGCACTGATTTATTATAGAAGATGGAATTTCTTCGGAATGTTTAGAATTAATTTTTATCTTATCTATAACTTTTATAGCATCAATCTGAGAACTGCCTTGCTGGTGTGAATGCTCAGTAGTTTTGGAAATTGTTTCACCTTGAGTTATTGCTCTGCCATTACAATAGTTTCGTTTTTCACATTTCCAATATATTCTTTCGTTAACCACTTTATGTATCACGTATGCATAGCCTTCATGTAGCAGTTTCTTTCCACCCATTTGAGTCTTGATTATTTCCATTATTATAGGCTAGGTAGAATGGAAATTTAAATTGAAACTTGAATCTCGAAGGAAGTTAACTGGTGAGAAATCTCTAACAGACTGAATACCGTATATATAATCTCTCTATATCTCTCTAGAATATGCATTTAAGAATATAACAATGTAAGAATTGTTATATGTAAGGATATATCATTGTAAACATTGTTATATAGTTATATGTAAGGATATACCAATGTAAACATTATCATATAGTTAAAGGTTAATTAGGTCGTTAGTTAAATGGATACTGTATTCTCTCTCTTTTTATCATTTATATTTTATCATTAATCATTTTTATAATTTCGACACATTGTCTGTTCGACATTTTGTCTGTTCGACACTTTGTCTGTTCGACCTTTTGTCCATTCGACACTTTGTCCTTCGACGCTCTGTCCTTCGACACTCTGTCTTTCGACACTCTGTCCGCGCACGCATCGTTTAGCCCCCGATAGCTTATGTTCATGTGTTGCACCAGTCACCAGCGTCCTTCCTCCCAGTAGCAAGGAGTCCTAGCGCGGTTAGGTCGACAGTTCGAGACGGTTTGGACATCTTAAAGTCCCAGCAGTAGATCCGAGAGCTTTATTAATGTGGAATTAAGACCAACTGTGCAAAAGCTCGTTCGATATCTCGAAGGAAGATTTCGTTGGTTAGAAGGATCAGATAAGAAAGCTTTCAGACTGGTTGACCCGGGGATTTGGTGTATTTACTAAGTTATTTTGAAAATATGATTTATTTCATAATTTTGTTTACGACATTTGAAAAACACGAAATAAAAGAAAAAAAAATGTAAGGCTAGATTATCATAAAACATTTATCTGATCATTTACTTTTTTGTCAAATATTTTTGTAAATATTAATTTATGATACTAAGAAAAACAGGAAATTTAGAAAAAAAGAAAATCTAGATTATCACAAGACATTCATCTGATGATTTCCTTTTTTTTTTTTTTTTTTTTTTTTTTTTTTTTTTTAAATATTTCTATAAATATTGATTTACGATATTTGAAGAACATGAAATTTAGAAAAAAAGGCTAGAGTATCACAATACATTCATCTGATGTTTTACTTTATTTTTGTTAAATATATCTATAAATATTAGTAGCTTTGTTATCAAAGTGATGAAGATAGGCAATTTTACTTGTAAAATCAAAAATAGCTATAATGGGTGAAGAGATGCCAAGTGTGTTCTCTTTATCAGTATTTTAGGTGATTACACATCTGGTAATATCACATATCTTGTAGGATTATCTTATAGGTAGTAAGTTGCCAGGGCACCACCCACCCGTTGAGATACTACCGCTAGAGAGTTATGGGGTCCCTTGACTGCCCAGACAGTACTACATCGGATTCTTTTCTCTGGTTACTGTTCATTTTTCCTTTGCCTACACTTACACCGAATAGTCTGGCCTATTTTTTACATATCTCCTCTGTCCTCATACACCTGACAACACTGAGATTACCAAATAATTCTTCTTCACCTAAGGGGTCAACTACTGCACTGTAATTGTTCAGTGGCCACTTTCCTCTTGGTTAAGGTAAGAGAGACTCTTTAGCAATGGTAAGCAGCTCTTCTAGGAGAAGGACACTCCAAAATTAAACTATTTTTCTCTAGCCTAGGGTATTGCCATAGCCTATGTACCATGCTCTTCCACTGTCTTGGGTTAGAGTTGTCTTGCTTGAGGATACAGTCGGGGACACTCTTCTATCTTATTTCTCTTCCATATGTTTTGTTAAAGTTTTTATAGTTTATACATTGAATATTTATTTTAATGTTACTGTTCTTAAAATATTTTACTTTTCCTTGTTTCCTTTCCTCACTGGGCTGTTTTTCCCGTTGGATCCTTTAGATTTATAGTATCCTGCTTTTCTAACTAGGGTTGTAGCTTAGCAATAATAATAATAATAATAATAATAATAATAATAATAATAATAATAATAATAATAATAATAATAATTGGTAATATTTTAATTTTTTTCCTAATGCCTTTCATATGTATTATCATTGAAATGATCTGCATTTTCCATAATGCAAATTTAATAAAGGGCTAAATAATTAAATTAATAACTAATGTAACCACGAATTAATAAGCCGTTTCACAAGACGACAATTAACATGAGACATTCTTGAAAATGGTGAGAGAACGCTTATTGCATTTAGGCAATTTATGGTATCTTGGTATACCATAATTATATGGCAAATGATTCATGGGAGGTCGTCTCTCTGACGTTTTTAGTCGTTAAGTGGTTCACCCAACCTTTCTTGAAAGTTTTCCATCATCTTAATTTTGATTAAATCCTTCCTTGTATAATGTTAATTATCTCGTTAATGAATATTTAGAAATTTGATTACATTAAAGTTTTCGTCATCTTAATGTTAATTAAATCCTACCTAGTATTTTGTTAGTTATCTCGTTATCAAATATTAGAACTCTGATTGCATTAAAGTTTTCATTATCTTGATTTTAATCAACTCCTTCCCAGTATATTGTTGATTATCTCGTTAATGAATATTATAAACTCTGATTCCATTAAAGTTTTCATCATCTTAATGTTAATTTGATTCCATTAAAGTTTCCATCATCTTAATGTTAATTAAATCCTTCCTAGTATTTTGTTAGTTATCTCGTTAAAGAATATTATAAACTGGGATTATATCAAAGTTTTTCGTCATTTTAATGCTAATTAAATTTTCACGAGTATTTTGCTAATTATCACATTAATGAATATAAAAAAATCAGATTCCATTAAAGTTTTCATCATCATAATATAAAATAAATTCTTCGTAGTATATTGTTAGTTATCTCGTTAATGAATATTTAAAAACTCTGATTACATTAATAAAGGTTTTCATCATCTCAATGTTAATTGAATCCTTCCAATATATTGTAAGTTATCTCGTTAATAAATATTGAAAAATCTGATCACAATAAAGTTTTTCATCATCTTAAAGTTAATTAAATCTTTCCTAGTAATTTGTTAGTTATCTCATTAATGAAAATAAAAAAACTCTGATTTCACTTTTTTTTTTTTTTTTTTTTTTTGTGGTGGAGTATTCCATGTTGATTGTATTCCTACTGTTTAATTGGAACAGACAATTACACTTAATGTTCAAGAGCTCAGTTGCAAGGAATAAATCACTCCTATTTCATTTTAATTTATTCTAGATTTTTAGGGATACTGTTGCCTTTCTTAACTTACTGTATAGGTTGTTCTGTTATAAAAAGAATAATTATATCAATAACCCTATTTACATCTATTTAAAAATTAGTTCAATTTGCTTTCCTTGAACAAGAGTTCTGTCCTTCGCTCTCTGACGGAGGTGATGTAGTTGGGAGCAAGAAGGGAATAAGGGAAAATGAGTGACTAAGTAGACAGAAACTTTAACGCGAATAATATTAACATGAAAGGAATAATTTGTAAAAATAGATAAATACCTCTATAAGTGAATAGCCATGCTTGCTAAACACTAAATAGCCAGAACACGAAGCGCATATGTAAACGACAGTATAATTAATGAAGAACATTTTTAAAGCTAGACAGAGACCCGAGTGTCTACGGAAAGAAGGGAGACAGACGCCATGTGCAAGACAGATGGTGAACTGTCTAATAACCTTCGCTTGGATAAGTTTCTCCTACAGAGGCCACCTTACCCTTAGAATTCATTTCATTTTAGTTTTTTATTTCTGTTTGTTTGTTTTCCACTGAGATGCAAATCTGTTAATAATATATTTTCAATGATTTTTTCATTATTCTAGTTAAATCTGGTGAAAATAGTTACTGGTAGTTTATTAATCTGATGTATGATAATGTATCTAAAGTAAAATGGGTTAAGAGAACAACAGTAAGGAAATAAATGTATGTCACATTCGCATGGAGGTCATGCTGTTTTTTTTTTAGATTTTTTTTCTTAAAGATAATGATGGTTAGTTTTAGAAATATTCGACCAGTCGAGTATTTGCTAACCATAGGTAAACTCTGTTTACTTTGATATTCAGTTTAAGATTTTGCTGAATTTTAGGTCAGAATCTTGAGTCATAATGTTTTCTTTTTAATAGATAATGATGGTTACTGTAAAAAAAAAAAAAAAAAAAAAACCTTATTAATCATTTGTAAAGTTTAATCAATGTGAAAATCAGTCTAATATTTTTTTTTTTCTTTACAGAATTTCCTGTCGAAATCAAAGAGGTAATATTTTTTCTTTTTTGAATAAAATGACGGTAATTTGAAGTAGATCTTCGACCAGTCAATTACTTGCTAACCATTGGTATACTATAATCAAAAGTGTGGTGCAATAACAAAAGCTGATTACTTAGAATCAGAAGAAATTAAAGAAAAAGATCTACAAGAGGTTAAATAGAATGAAGAAAAATATAAATTTTGACACGAAAGGGGACAGCGCAATATTTTTTCTTTTTTTTTATATTTAACAGTTATTGAATGTTTTTATTTTCTATTTATAATCGGAGATGTTGTTTAGATAAATTTTTCCTCCTGTTGTATTTAAGAACCAGCTTATTTTGAGTAGTTTCTCTAGTATTTTTTCCGTATGAGTTCCATATGTTTTATATAATTCGATTGAATCACCAACAAATTATATTTTTTTTCATCTCGGACAAATTTAACAACAATTATTAATATGTATAAGTACCTTAATTCTATATTTAGGGTTATGGTGGTCTATTGGAGGCGTTCCTGCTTGGCACTCGCCGGACTGGGGGTTCAAGCCCCGCTCAAGCTCGATAGTTTCTTGTAATGTCTGCAACCTCACCATCCTTGTGAGCAAAGGATGAGGGGGTTTGGAGGAGCCCATAGGTCTACCTGCTAAGTCATCAGCAGCCATTGTCTGGCCCTCCCTGGTCACTGCTTGAGTGGAGAGGGAGCTAGGGCGCTGATCATATGTATATATAATCAGTCTCCAGGGCGTTATCCTTGCCTCTGCCATTCATGAGCGGAATTTAAACCTTTAGTGTGAAAAAAATTCATGAGCGGTCTTTAAACTATTAAACCTTTAGTGTGAAAAAATTCATGAGCGGCATTTAAACCTTTAACGTGAAAGATATCATGAGTGGCCTTTAAACCTTTAAACCTTTACTGTGAAAAAAATCATGAGAGGCCTTTAAACCTTTAAACCTTTAGTGCGAAAAAAAATTCATGACAGCCTTTAAACCATTTAACCTTTAGCGTGATAAAAATCATGAGAGGCCTTTAAACCTTTAAACCTTTCGTGTGAAAAAATTCATGAGTAGCCTTTAAACCTTTAAACCTTTAGAGTGAAAAAAAAATTCATGAGCGGCCTTTAAACCTTTAAACCTTTAGTGTGAAAAAAATTCATGAGCGCTCTTTAAACCTTTAAACCTTTAGTATGAAAAAAATTCATGAGCGGCCTTTAAACCTTTAAACCTTTAGTGTGAAAAAAATTCATGAGCGCTCTTTAAACCTTTAAACCTTTAGTGTGAAAAAAATTCATGAGCGGCCTTTAAACCTTTAAACCTGTAGTGTGAAAAAAAATCATGAGCGGCCTTTAAACCTTTAAACCTGTAGTGTGAAAAAAATTCATGAGCGGCCTTTAAACCTTTAAACCTGTAGTGTGAAAAAAATTCATGAGCGGCCTTTAAACCTTTAAACCTGTAGTGTGAAAAAAATTCATGAGCGCTCTTAAAACCTTTAAACCTTTAGTATGAAAAAAAATTCATGAGCGGCCTTTAAACCTTTAAACCTGTAGTGTGAAAAAAATTCATGAGCGGCCTTTAAACCTTTAAACCATTATTACGATTTTTTTCCCCAGTGAGTGAGAAAGTGAGGGAAATATTACACGGCCTTAATTATTCATAATTAACTAATGAAGTCGGACGGAGTTTTGTATGAGGTTATGATTGATGGTGATAATTTGTTTGACCACAGGAAGCCTCAAAAAATTGTCGGATAATTTCAGGGAAATTTATGTTAAGTGCAGAGCTCCAGGCAAAGGAATAGTTGGGTGAATCTAGAGATGAACCTGAATGTGGATCTAAAATCAAGATTTCTCTGTCTCTCTCTCTCTCTCTCTCTCTCTCTGTCTCTCTCTCTCTCTCTCTCTCTCTCTCTCTCTCTCTCTCTCTCTCTCTCTCTCTCTCTCTCTTGTTATTGAGCTTTTCTATCGTTAACTATTTTTTGAGTCAGTTTATAATCTTTTTCTTTTTCGTTTTTTTTTTTTGCTATCTCCCTTATATCGCGTTTTTAGGGTATTCCAGCTTTTTTAACTCTCTCTCTCTCTCTCTCTCTCTCTCTCTCTCTCTCTCTCTCTCTCTCTCTCTCTCTCTCTCTCTCTCGTTTTCTCTACATCTACGACTGAATGATCTATAGTTTATTATCTTATGTAGTAATAAAATTTACATGTCTGATATTATGGCTAGTGTTATTTTGACCCTTTCTGAGTGGGGATACCTTAACGTGGTGAAAGGGTTTGTGTATTGCCAAGATCAACAAAGCTGTACTAGTCAGGGCCACCCATACTAGGTTGGTTTGCTGTAAAAATCTCCCACCGTCACCAATCTCACTGGCTAGTGTGGTGATGAAATCTGGTCAAACACCAGATGTGACTTGACATGTCTGAGGCCTTTTTTCTGGAAAAGACTAGAAACGGCTGCATTTGTTGTTGTTGTTGGTGTTGTTGCTATTGTTGTTGTTGTTGTTATGTTGACAATAATATCAATGAACTTCAGATTGGGAATGTAATAGTGGGATTGAAAAGAAATAAATATTAATGTTTCTATTTTCATGTGCTATATTTTATAGATTTATGGTTAAGTTACTTGATTCATCCTGATCTTAAAATATTTAATTTTCCTGGTTTCCTTTCCTCACTTTGCTATTTTCCCTGTTGGAGCCCCTGGGGTTATAGCATCCTGCTTTTCAAACTAGGGTTGTAGCTTAGCAAGTAATAATAATAATAATAATAATAGTAATAATAATAATAATAATAATAATAATAATAATAATAATAATAACATATGTTCCTAGTTCTGGCAGTGTTAGGAATCAAGTAGAGAATAGACTTGACTACAGAAGAAAGGAAAGCAGAATATTAATATTTTATAATATAAAAGGTATATTTCA
>NC_090732.1:10977415-10982415 GCF_036898095.1 Palaemon carinicauda
GAGTCAGCAGAAAATGTTTTTTTTTTTTTTTTTTTCTCATTTCGATGATTTTCCTGTGCGAATTAAGTCTCCCCATAATGCTGTAAGTGAAAAAACACGATTTGTCAATGATTGATCCTTGGTCTAGTTCAACTATGTATTTTTTCACTGATATTATGTTTTAGACTGAATTTCATCAAGGGTTGTGGTGGTCGATGTGGTAACGTCCCTGACTGGTGAACGCCAGACGAGAATTCCAGTCCCCCTCAAACTCGTTAGTTCCTTTGGTTGCTGCAACCTTACCATCCTTGTGAGCTAGGGATGGTGGCTTTAGGGGAGCCTATAGGCCTATCTGCTGAGTAGTCAGCAGCCATTGCCTGGCCTCCTTGTTCATAGCTTGGGTGGAGAGGGGGCTTTAGCGCTGATAATGTGTATATGGTCGGTCTCTAGGGCATTGTTCTGCTCGATAGGGCAATGACCGTGTCCCTTGCCCCTGCCATTCATGAGCGGCCTTTAAACCTTTAAAATAAATTGTTTCAGTATCTGGTTGGTTTTTCTCTTGGCGTTTCTGGATAGGGTAAGTTAGGTTAGGTTAGGTTAGGTAGTTTCTGGTGTCGAAGGTTGATGGTTCTTGACATTTATAATGAGAGACTACGATTACATAGGTATTTATGAGCTGTTTTGCCAAGAGGTTTTGAGATTTTATGAAGGCTGACTTCTGTATTGCTCCATTACTGTTCTTACAAATAGTTTATGATACCTTTGAGTCTTCCACTTAAAATTTCAAGCATCATTTGTCATTTTATTACATTCTTTAATAGATCTCTCTCTCTCTCTCCTCTCTCTCTCTCTCTCTCTCTCTCTCTCCAATAAGATAAAGATGGTCTTACTAACAACCGATAAACAAAAGCATTATTCTTTTTGTCATCCCGTAGCCACAAAACTTTATTTGGCAATAGAATTTTGTATTATTTTCTCTTTGCTTCCTGTCAAGCGAGATTATATATTGTTTTGTGGTATTTCAAACATCTGTGGCCTTATATCTAAGAAATCTTAAGCGGTGAATGTGATGAAGTAATGTATATCAAAGGAATTTGATTTCAAACTATAGTTTTTATTTTTACTCTACGGCATCGATTTTCATTACATATTTCCTTATCTTGTTTATTGATTATGCATATTTGATTTTGATCAGAGGTTTTCCATGTAGACATTAATAATTATGAATTTGATATTCTCCATTACAAAACGCTAGATATTAGTGCACTAAGGCCCTCGCAAAGAGAGAGAGAGAGAGAGAGAGAGAGAGAGAGAGAGAGAGAGAGAGAGAGAGAGAGAGAGAGAGAGAGAGGGGGGGGGGTTAAAAAGAATAATTGTGGTGCGTTAAAAGGTATCTGGTTACAATTCCAGTTTCATCAGAATATATACTCACCAGAACGTCAGCCGGGAAAGCCAAAACCCCACTGTGGGGCACAACCATAGTAGCATTCTCCCCAGTAAACAGCTTAACCTCACGATTCCGGGCGGGGATCGATCTGCTGCCATGCGAATGCTAGGCGAGCACGTATCCACTGTACTAGCCAATGTTATATTTCAATAACACTTGCTATGCTTTTAGCACGACATATCAGTAAACAGTTATGATAATTCTATATTTGAATTGATTATTTCTCCTAAAAGTTTGATCTCACAAATTTACAAATTACTGAGAGGCTTATAAAGGACACTTATGAATGGCAGTGGCAAGGGACAGTGACACTGCCCTATGAAGCAGGACAATGTCCTGGAAACTGATCATATATGCATATAATCAGCGACTAAGCCCCCTCTCCACACAAGCTAGGACTAAAGAGAGCCAGGCAATGGCTGCTGATGACTCAGTAGGTAGACCTACAGGCTCCCCCAAACACCCCATCCTTAGCTCACAAGGATGGGGAGGTTGCAGCGACCAAAGAAACTAACGAGTTTGAGCGAGACTCGAACCCCAGACTGGAAATCAACAGGTAAGGACGTTACCACCAGGCCACCACAGCCAGGCTATTATTTATGACATTTGCTTCTCGAAGATGAATCGTAAATCACAAGAAATTAAGAAAATTGTTATTTTTGTAACAACTGTTCAAGTTTTGATAGTAACCTCCCCCCTCTTATGCTAAGGCAATAACACTTTTTTATATAAATGACAGAAGAAAAAAAAAAAAAAAGAATAGACGGGGAAAAATATTCAAAGGTAAATTTGTTCATATAATTCTCGTAACGAGTTCGAAAGTTCCGTTTGCATCACGCCATTTTGTTCATGACCCAAATGAACTTTCACGTCGAAGGAAAAATATTGAATAACAATATGGTGTCCATTTTTTTTTTTTTTTTTCTGTAGACTTGATTGGGCTTAATCAGGTGCCAAATTTGCTCGAGAGAAGGAAATAGTTTGTCATTTCTGAAGAGGAGCGACAACCAGGCTGAACAATGTTGAATAAAGATGTTGAAGTAATTCACTTGTAATGAGTATTGTCTTTGCCTAACTTACAACTCTATCTTGATTTTTTTTTTCTTTTTTTTATGAATTCCTGCCACTTGTAATAATATGCTGACATGACCAAAACGTAAAATTGTACATGCTCAAATAATATGCACTTAACTCATCTTAAAGTTTTTATTTTGCGTGAAGATTAAGTCTGAAAATGAGAGGGTAAAATAAAAAAACATATTTTTCATCCTCACCATTATGTACTTCAATTGCCATTTCTGTTTACTTAGCTCCAATAAATTCTTCCACTATTTTCCCCTGTTGATAATGATAAGCTTTAAAACCAATATTAGGAGTCTCGTCCCTCCTGTTCTAGATAATCATGCAGAGCCTTGCAAACCACAGTGACCTTTCATGAACCACTTTTTGACCTCAGTGTTCGGAATCCAGTCTGATTTAGGGCGGAGACTTGGAGGATAAATGATAATTATTAATACTAGTAGTATTGTATCTATAATTTTACATATTATTATTATTATTATTATTATTATTATTATCAATTGCTAAGCTACAACGCTAGTTATAAAAGCATGATGCTATAAGCCCAAGGGCTCCAACAGGGAAAATACCCCAGTGAGGAATGGAAACAAGGGAAAATAAAATATATTAGGAACAGTAATAACATTAATATAAACATCTCCTATATAAACTATAAAAAAACTTCAACAAAACAAGAGGGAGAGAAATACGATAGAATACTGTTCCCGAGTGTACCCTCAAGCAAGAGAACTCTAACCCAAGACAGTGGAAGACCATGGTACAGAGGCTATGGCACTACTACGCGTTCATAAATCCTTACGGATACATCCTGCATTTGTTCTTTATACTACTTGGCAAACGCCACATAAGCGCACTGGGTTGTGGTGGCTGATGTGGAATTGTCCCTGACTGGTGAACGCCAGGCTGGGGTTTGAGTCCCACTCAAGCTCGTTAGTTTCTTTGGTCACTGCAACCTCAACATTTTTATGAGCTAAAGGAGCGGGGGTTTGGGGGAGCCTATAGCTCTATCAGTAACCATTGCTGGCCCTTCTTGGTCCTATATTGGGTGGAGAGGGGGCTTAGGCGCTAATCATATGCATATATAAATATGGTCAGTCTCTAGGGTATTGTCCTGCTTGATAGGGCAATGTCACTGCCCCTTGTCTCTTCCATTCATGAGCGACTTTTAAACCGTGTGTTTTCCAAACTTGAGATTTATTAAATTGCCATTATAATTAAAAACCTTCGGTTTACAAGGAAAGGTAATCTACGGAACTATGACTTATTCGTGTTAAACATAGCACTGCTTATTTCATCTTTCTGTCACTGTTACTTCAACTTGATAATGAAAGGAATTTGTTTTTACAACGGGATTTTATCCCTCCGTATATTACTGATTTTCTTTTGAACGTGTTATTCCCCTTTTTGGTAAGCCAGGATCTTTTTGATGCCATGTTAAAATAAAATATTTTAAGAACAGCAACAACATTAAAACAGATCTTTCATATATAAGATATAAAAAGAGACTTATGTCAGCCTGCTCAACACCAAAAAAAAAAAAAGAATTGCTCTATTTTTAGCTTACACATAGACCGACTCTTTGATTGTCCGATGTGTAAGCTTACACATAGTCCTACTCTTGGGTTGCCCGATGTGTAAGCTTACACATAGACCTACTCTTGGTTGTCCGATGTGTAAGCGTACACATAGGCCTACTCTTGGGTTGTCTGATGTGTAAGCTTACACATAGGCCTAATCTTGGGTTTTCCGGTATCAATGACTGCTTTCTATTTAATTACCTGTGCGACAACATACACCAGTGATGCTAAGCCTGTCTTCACAACTCCCAACCTTTGTCAATTATAAAAAAAAATTCTGCTTGTTTACAACATGACCTAGCTGCCTCTAAAACTCTGAGCCACCATTTCATTTACAGCATAAAAATCTGTCCCTTCTCTATTTACCACATAAATAAATCAGATTTCTCTAAACGTATTTCCTTTGACTGCATATAAGAGCCAAACTCCACTGCCACATTGAGGAATTGATCTAACAGTCCCATTATACAATTCATCTTTTGCTTTCTATAATATTTCTAACATATATGAAGAAATCCACTCACCTTCCTTACTTAACAACTGTTCTATTTATTTGATAGATCCAGACTTAAGAAAATCGCGCATTCTCCCACCATCTGTGAACTCGTTTATTGTTTGTTTTTTCTAGTTGGTCTTGCCAACAATAATTTCCAACATTTTTATTCACTATCAGCGTATCAAACTTCAAGCTCTTCAGATTCCATTATTCCACAGCTTATATCCAGGTCTCTGACACATCCGCTTTTGTCACCATATCTTCAAATAACTAAACATGAACTAAACTCGATCCAAACAACATCGTTACTCCTTGAAAGTTTTCTTTACTTCCTTCCATACATACCCACATAATCCTTGAATCTCTCATACCTTCCCTTATAAGAAAGAGGCAGTCATCCATTTCAATCACTGATTGCAGC
>NC_090732.1:10984915-10989915 GCF_036898095.1 Palaemon carinicauda
CCAAGGCAAACCTACAGGCTAATCTGAACTCCGACAAAACATAGGCCTACTCGTAGATGGCTCACGATCATCACCTTTAGTATATCTAACAAAAGACATCTGCCTTTTTACGTAGTCACAGTTACATTGCTTTGGTAACACTTTCAAAGTGTGACGTAAAAAATAGAACCAAAAAAGCCTTATCCCTGAGGTGTTATATAGCCCCAGGGTATAACAAAACCACTGGCGCATTGTGTTTAAATCTCGCCGAGGGCTGGGAGGATGGGGAAGTGTGCGAGAAACCAGGATAATCATTTTCCCATATTGTAATAATCTTTGAAAGTCAACATAATCAGATCATTATCATTATTCATGGTTTTATGACCTTATGGTTTCCTCCGAAAGTATTATGCATTATATAGCTTTTATAGGTTTTCTTAAAATATTCTATTTTAAGTCTTTTGTAGTTTATTTATTTATTTATTTCATTTCCTCACTGAGCTACCTTTCCTGTTGGAGTCCTTTGAGCTTATAGCATCCTGCTTTTTTAACTAGGGTTGTAGCTTATCAAGTAATAATAATAACAACAACAATAATAATAATAATAATAATAATAATAATAATAATAATAATAATAATAATAATATGACTTCTAACCTTTCCGTTGTTCACCAAATTTAAATACGATTGAATAAATTTAGTTACTGTAATTTTGTCTGCCAATGTTTTCAAGCAATCTTGCATAATTGCAAAACTGTAAGACTTGGCTTAATAAGTTTTTTGCGTGTTGCTATAAAAGATTGATTGCAACATTCTACTTGTCATAATTTTTTTAAGAGATAATTATATTCTTTGCCTTTCTTTGACGTATTTAAGGCTTTTTTCGTTTAACGATTTTATGATAACAGGATTTATAGTTTTATTCTTATTAGTGAATTATGGTGATAGGATTTTATGGTTGGCTACGTTCGAGTCCCGAACGATAGTTTCTTGTAGTCTGTAACCTCACCATCCTCGTAAGCTAAGGATGGGGGATTGAGGGAGCCTATAGGTCTATCTGCTGAGTCATCAGTAGCCATTGCCTGGTCCTACCTGGTCATAGCTTTGGTGGAGAGGGGAAATCACAGGCATTGGATTCCGGTTAGGCCTACCCTAAGTCAAAATGTAACAAAAATTTGACGGGCAAACAATTTTGCTTACAAACAGCTTCTTAGAACCTATTAAGATGGTAAGTTGAGAACTTTCTATATAAAGGATTAAGATTAAAAGCAAATGTTTTGGGAATTAATCTTTGTCTATCTGGGAGAATGAAAGGGTGGTTGTGCTAGACTACTTGAATGCAAATGTTGGTGGAAAAGGAGAGATAGTTTGCTCCAGGAACTACTGTACATAGTACAGTAGTTCCTGGAGTAAATGTGATTGTGTTAAGTGTTCTGAAAACGTGTTTTGAAATCACCTAAATTATTTTGAATAAGAGGATCCATGAGAATATAAAGAAGATATTAAATGATGAGGAAAGTGTTTCTTGGCTAAAGTATTGATACAGTTTGATGGATGTAATGGTGAGCTAAGATTAGAAATGCTAAGTTTGTAGGGCAAAACATCTTAGATATTAGTTCAAATCAAATTATTAAAATTATGAAAATTATCATAAATTTTTTTGATTATCAATACAGTTATCAAAATTATTACTATTCATCATCTTCATCATCATCATCATCTCCTCCTACGCCTATTGACGGAAAGAGCCTCGGTTAGATTTCGTCAGTCGTCTCTATCTTAGGGTTTTAAAACAATACTTCTCCATTCACCATCTCCTACTTCACGCTTCATAGTCCTCAGCCATGTAGGCCTGGGTCTTCCAACTCTTCTAGTGCCTTGTGGAGCCCAGTTGAAAGTTTGGTGAACTAATCTCTAATTACTACTACAAAAATAATAATAATAATAATAATAATAATAATAATAATAATAATAATAATAATAATAATAATAATAATCATCATCATTTTTATAATGATAATCTTAATAATTTTAAATGAGGACTGGAACTTGATGTCTCATTTAATTGTCCCTTGCATTAGCATTCAAATACATAATATGAAAAGTTATTTATTACACAGCCATGCAGGCATGTAAAAGTAATTCGAAAGGAAGAGAGCTTAATGCTGACAGCAGGTAAGAAGCACATAGTTGACATTGAGCTCCGAGCGAGAGAAAAAGTTTTATGTTCGGTGATCCTGTATGTTTGTAGACCAAGCCAGTTTGAATATTTTGTAATGTACTTAAAGTGCTTGAATGCCAAAATATTATTATGTCAGCCATGCAGGCATGTAAAAGTGCTTTGAAATGAAACGAGTCTAAGGCTGACTGCAGGCAAGAAGCTCTTAACCTACGTGGCATTGAGTTCCTAACGAGAGAAAAAGTTTTATGTTCGGTGATCCTGTATGTTTGTAGACCAAGCCAACGAAGTTGGATGAAGGTTATGTTTTACCCCCTGTTTACGTGTTTGTGTTTGTTTGTGAACAGCTTTCTGGCCACAATTTTGATCGTCGAGTAATGAAACTTGCAGGGATTAACTTATGTAAAAAGCTGGATTTGATCAAATTTTGGAAGGTCAAGATCAAAGGTCAAGGTCACGGTCAAACAAAATGTCCATTTCACGTAATCAGCCATAAGTTGGACATTGTTGTCACAAAGACTTCAAACTTGGTTCACATTTGAGTGTATAGAAATCCAAGCTAATTAATACATGTTAAGGTTAATGGTCAAGGTCAAGGTCGAGCAAAAGGTCGAGAAATAAGCTGCCGTGGCGGAGGTCTGCGCTCTACTGAGTGTCCCTCTAGTTTGTAATGTATCAAATTGCTCTAATCCCAAAAAAATAAAAATAGAGGTCTAACTTCGTATTATTAATTCCTACCAACATTTTGAGTTCTTTTAATGAAACGTGATAAGTTTTAACATGTTTTTATTGATATGGATATCACATTTTATTTAATCATGCTTTTATTGACTTATTTTCATCGTAGGTCTATTAATTTCTCCCTATAATGGAGGTAGATTTCATTTTAAAAAAAATTTCCATTTCATCTGCTTAGTTTTTACCGATTGTCTCTTGTTTCCTTTTTTTTTTTTCGCTACATTTTCATTTTCTCGGCGATCGGACTCTATATTTTCTTTAAACAAAATGTAAAAAGAAGCTGCGCTATCATTTGATGTAATATGTTTTTATCTTTTTACACTACATCTCTAAGAAACTGGAATACTAAGGAAATCAATTATCTTGGGTGTAGGCCTATTGATAAATAACTTTGAATACTAGTCGATTTTTATCTCAATATTCAACTTTTTCAAACTCCACCTCCCTCCCCCCACCTTTTTTTTGAAAGTTAAAACTTTGTGAAAACGACTGTTACAGTGACAATATACTTTTGTATTTCAAAAGTTTGCAAATATTTTAGCTTATGACCAAGTCAAGTGTGTGACCAAATCTCGACGTAGATTATTAGAATTTGATTGGTTAGAATATCTATAAAGTCCTTTAATTTTGTTTTCAGTTTTTGTTTATTATTATTATTATTATTATTATTATTATTATTATTATTATTATTATTATTATTAATCACGAAATTGTTATGAAAAAACCAACGTGTTGCATCGCTTCAAGGTATAAAGGCCGTTCATGAATGGCATAGGCAAGGGACAGTGACAATTTCCTAGATAGTAGGCAAATGCCATAGAGACAGACCGTATATACATATGATCAGCGCCCAAACTAGGATCAGGGAGGGCCAGGCAATGGCTGCTGATGACTCAGCAAGTAGATCTATAGGCTCTCACAACCCCCCCCCCTCCCAGCCTTAGCTCACAAGGATGGTGAGGTTGCATTCACTAAAGGAACTAACGAGTTTGAGCGTTACTCGAAACACAATCTGGCGATCAGCAGGTAGAGACGTTATCAATAGGACCCAGGAACCTCAAATTTCATGTTTTTTCTTTTTTTTCTTTCTTTTTCTTAAAGAAGAAGAAGAAGACTTAGTAATAACAGTCCTCAGTAGGGATCTTTAATTTATCTTTTGACATCTTGTATCCCTAATTACAACGATCTTCTCCTCATACCTGAATAATTATAACGTCTAAAACAGAAGGCTGTGACATTTATAGGTTCTACGTCTTTGCAAAGTCCTTGTGGAAACTGAATGCATTTCCTTCTGGAGATACCGCAAAATTGCTGCCTTTCTCAAGGGAAAAAACCGTCAGCTGCTGTTGTTGTTTACGTTGACCTAAACCTCTGAAGAAATGCAATGTATGAAACTGAGGCATTGGTTGTTTACTGACTTTTTGTTTACATTTACGCGTTTGGATATTATTTGGATATGTGGGGAGGCAATTTTGGAGTTCGCCATCTTGCTTTTTATGTCTCTCGTATATCTGATGCAAGTGTTCATTTAATCATACACATCAGAGACATTTATGACTTAATGTAAAAACATTGTGGCCAAAAATACGCCGCCATTGCAGCATCTTAGAAAATACACAAAATTTCAGTAAAGGGATTTTCTGTTTTTCCTTCGTATATTCAATCTTTTTATACACGAATGTTGCAAATGTATAACTCTCTCTCTCTCTCTCTCTCTCTCTCTCTCTCTCTCTCTCTCTCTCTCTCTCTCTCTCTCTCTCTCTCTCTCGGTGACCTAAAACACTCTATTTACGACAGTATCAATCATATTGTTAGTCAAATACGACCCAGATAAACGTATTGGTCAACTGATGCCACAAACGTTTTTTTTTTTTTTTTTTTTTTTTGTCATTATGTTTTTTATTAATAATATTAATAGAATATTCTTTATACTAGGGTGTAAAAGGCCTATACCAGAGTGTATTCCATTTCAAACCATCTGTCAACTCGCGGGCCTCGGTGTTAGATTACCTAAGAACACTGAAATCGCCTTTTCATTCCATTATTATTATTATTATTATTATTATTATTATTATTATTATTACTATTATTATTATTATTATTA
>NC_090732.1:10994915-11004915 GCF_036898095.1 Palaemon carinicauda
TTTTCTAGAATTTTGATATATAATATAATTTTGCTTAATATTCATGTTCATACGCTACACAAACACACACTCATATATATATATATATATATATATATATATATATATATATATATATATATATATATATATATATATATATATATATATATATATATATATATATATATATATCAAGCATGAAATTTAGATCTTTGCATCGAAAGACCATATATCCTTTTAATTCTTCAACAGACGTCTGAATAAGACGTGTAACAGGGGGAAATATTATTATTATTATTATTATCATTATTATTATTATTATTATATATATATATAAACACACACACACACACACACACACACACATATATATATATATATATATATATATATATATATATATATATATATATATATATATATATAAACACACACACACACATATATATATATATATATATATATATATATATATATATATATATATATATATATATATATACATATATATATATATATATATATATATATATATATATATATATATATATATATATATATATATATATACTTATATGCATGTTATGTGAATTATTCTTTCAGTTGTTAATGCTAATTATATCTGCAATGCTTACCGGTATTTAAATGGCTTGAATGTAAGTCCGTGAAAGTAAATCTAATTACTGAAACCTTGTTGTCCGTATGTTGCTGCACAAGTTATCATTTAAACCTAATTATCTCAATCATTAAAGCTGCCTCATTTACATTTCTTCTTCATATGAATCATGAAATTGAATCTAGCTTCATTTTCTCGTACTGTCCTGTATAAAGTCTGAGATTCAGTACTGTATTTATTTATTACTAAACAAGATGGCGGTGGATATCTACTTGTACTGTCAGGCATCAAGGGTCTGAGGGTACACTCAGGCACACTATTCTATCTTATTTCTCTTCCCCTTGTTTGTTAAAGTTTTTTCTGTAGTTTAAATAGGAAATATTTATTTCAATGTTACTGTTCTTAAAATCATTTAATTTTCCTTGTTTCCTTTCCTCAATGGGATGTTTCTCCTGTTCGAGCCACTAGCTTTTCCAACTAGGGTTGTAGCTTAGCAAGTGATAATAATATATATATATATATATATATATATATATATATATATATATATATATATATATATATATATATATATATATATATATATATATATATATATATATATATATATATACACATATATATACACACACATATATATATATATATATATATATATATATATATATATATATATATATATATATATATATATGTATAATTTGTATATATATATATATATATATATATATATATATATATATATATATATATATATAGTATATATATACATATATATATATATATATATATATATATATATATATATATATATATATATATATATATATATATATATATATATATATATATGTCTCTAACTATTTCTTTATTATTTATTAATCTTCTCCATTTGATAGGAATGTTTACTTTACCTTCTATTAAATGACGTTTATTATTCCTTTACTTTAAACAACAACAGTAATTGTTATTTTCCTTTCAGTATTAATATTTATCGGTCCTTCCTTTCAAATGTAATTTATTCTCCTTTTACCAACATCATTTATCGGTTCTTTCCTCGCTCATCCGTTTATTATTCTTCCTCATTTAAAAATAATGTTCATAATTCTTCCTTTTTAATAATATTGTTCATATTTCTCCGTTTTCATTAATATTTTGTATCTTTCCTTGCCTCTTCATAACAATGTTAATCATTGCTCTCCTTATGGCAATAACGTTTATCTTCCTCTGTCTTTAACACAAGTTTATTGTTTCATCCTATTTAACTATATCTATCAATCTTCCCTCTTTTAATTACATTTATCGTTCGTCCCGTTTCCCTTTCCTTTTATCCTTCATATTTGTCGTTTCTCTTGTTTCATTAATGTCCATGTTTCCTCTCCTTCTCTATTCTTTGTTAGTTCCATTTTGATAATATCATTTCTTTTTCCTTTCCCTTTGATAATAAGTTTCATCATTCCCCCTCTTAAAACATTAATGTTTATCCTTTTTCATTTTAACATTTTTTTCTTCCCTCTCCTGGTATTTGTTAAAGTTACTAATTAACTTTTTTTCATTTTCCTTTCCTTTTATTTTTCGTTCTTCCGACTTCAACAACAATGTTTATGATTCTTTTCCTTTTGAAAATAATGTCTACATTCCCCTTTTAACAATGAAATTCATCACTCCCCCTTTTAACAATAATGTTTATGGGTCCTCTTATTTAACAATAATACTTATCATTCCTTCTACGTTAACAACGATTTTTTATCGTAACTATCATTTTAACAATAATGTTTATTGGTCCTCTTATATAACAATAATACTTATCATTCATTCTACGTTAACAACGATTTTTATCGTAACTACCATTTTAACAATAATGTTTATTGTCCCTCTACTTTTAACAGTACTATCTACAATTCCTCTCCTTTTAACTATAATGTTTACTATTCCTCTCCTTATGACAATAATGTTTATCTTTCCTTTCTTAAAAGTAATGTTTATTAGGCTTTCCCTTTTAGCAATAGTTGTCATCCTTCTTTCCTTTCAATTGTTGTGTTAATCAGTACTCTTATTTTAACAATAATATTTATCTTCCTCCTCTTGCTACAATAAATATCAGTGTTCTATAGCCTCTGTACCATGGTCTTCCACTGTCTTGGGTTAGAGTTCTCTCTTCTCTCTTGTTTCTCTTCCTCTTGCTTTGTTAAAGTTTTTAAAGTTTATATAGGAAATATTTATTCTAATGTTGTTACTCTTCTTAAAATTTTATTTTTCCTTGTTTCCTTTCCTCACTGGGCTATTTTCCCTGTTGGAGCCCCTGGGCTTAAAGCAACCTACTTGTCCAACTAGGGTTGTAGCTTAGCAAATAATAATAATAATAATAATAATAATAATAATAATAATAATAATAATAATTTCTCCCTTCAAAGGATAATGTTTTTATTCTTCTTTTTTAACAAGTGTATTTTTCCTTTAAATTTAACAAGAACTTTTATAGATCCCTCCATTTTAACAACATCGTATTTTCTAAGCTCTCTATTTATAATAATGATATTTATTGTTCCTCTAATATTGGTGTAATTTTTCGTGTTGTTCTCTTTTGTTGTTCCTCCAATTTTAGTGTAATGTTTTTAGTTTTTTACTTTATTGTTCTTCCATTTGTAGTGTAATGTACATTATATTGTTCTTCTCCTTTAATGTTCCTTCATTTTCATTGTGATGTTTCTTGTTCTTCTCTTGTATTGTTCCTCCAATTTTAGTGTAATATTTCTTGTTCTTCTCCCTTATTGTTCTTCCAATTTTAGTGTAATGTTTCTTGTTATTTTCCCTTATTGTTCTTCCATTTTTAGTGTAAAGTTTCTTGTTCTTTTTCTTTATTGTTCTTCTATTTTTAGCGTAATATTTCTTGTTCTCTTTTATTGTTCTTCCCTTTTCAGTGTAATATTTCTTGTTATTCTCCTTTATTGTTCCTCCATTTTCTGAGTATAGTTTCTTGTTCTTCTCTTTTAATGTTCCTCCATTTCTATTTTAATGTTTCCTGCTCCTCTCCATTGTAGGATACCGTCTACAGATATCTGCAGATATTTCAGCAATTATATATTTTAGAACACCTGCAAATCATATGAACTATGGCACATGTGTTTAATCTAATGACAATTAATCTCGTTTAATTGCTCCCGAATCTCTACAGTAACTCGTTCTTGGTTTCCCTGTTCCATGGACATTTTGCTGAATCACAAACTCTGTGATATCAGTTAAAATAAGATAGCTTTATAATCCTCTAACTGGAAATACTAAAAGTATTTTTTTCTATAAAGATAAAACCTTGGTCAAAAACAAGTTACAAAATAGAGATATGTATATGTAAACAATTACCTGACAAAGAAATTTTTACTCATTGTAATCATTATATATATATATATATATATATATATATATATATATATATATATATATATATATATATATATATATATATATATATATATACAGTACATGTATATATGTAAACATATGATTACACAAAAATATATATACATATATACATACACACACATATATATATATATATATATATATATATATATATATATATATATATATATATATATGTATATATATATATATATATATATATATATATATATATATATATATATATATATATATATATATATATATATATATATATATGAAATAATTTATAAATGGTGTTGTAGGAGAAAAGATAAAAATGCATGAGTAGGAGACTGGACTATTGCCATTTCATTCTGAGTAATTGCATTTTCAAAGTATTTCTTTTTAGAAACAAAACGGGTTCTGTTTTAAAAGATATTCTTACGAAGTAAATAAAAAAAAAAATCTTTCATTTGGTCCGTTACTTTATTAGATATAACTTTTTACTTTCACCAACTAAGTTGGAAGGAGGTTATGTTTTCTCCCGTGTTTATGTTTGTTTGTGTGCGCGTTTGTTCGTGAACAGTTTCCTGACCACAATTTTAATCGCAGGGTGATGAAACATGCAAGGATTAACTGTTATATAAAAATCTGGAAATGATCAAATTTTGGAAGGTCAATGTAAAAGTCAAAGGTCAAGGTCAAAGTTCAAGGTCAAAGGTCAGGCAAAATGTCCAATTCACGTAATCAGCCATAAGTTTGGACATCGATGTCACCACACAGACTTCAAACTTGCATCATATTTGAGTGCATGAAAAACCACGCCAATCAATACATCTTGAGGTCAACGGTCAAGGTTGAGCAAAGAGTCGAGAAATAAGATGCAATGGCGGAGGTATGCGTTCTTCTAAGTGCCCTTCTAGTTAGTTATAACTTCCTATTGTAACGTGATGTGTTAATCATAAACATTGCCTATGTAAAAAGTTTGCTAATTCGCTATCTTTTTCACATTATTATCAGTCTTTGACAATTGTTTTGGACAAAGTTATTCGTAAAAGTCGGTTTCTATTTTCTTTTGTCTCTAAATAAAAAATGGAAAATTACTATATCAAATTATTCATTATCTTTCTATGAATTATATTTTATGTTTGACATTATTATTACTACTATTATTATTATTATTATCATTATTATTATTATTATTATTATTATTACTTGCTAAACTATAACCCTATTTGGAAAAGCAGGATGCTATAAGCCCAGGGGCTCCAACACGGAAAGTAGCCCAGCGAGGAAAGAGAAAAAAGGAAAAATAAGATATTTTAAGAACAGCAACAAAACCAAAATAAATAGTTTCTATATGAACTATAAAAACTTTAAAAAAACAAGAGAAAGTGAAATAAGGTAGAATAGTGTGTCCGAGTGTACCCTCAAGCAAGAGAACTCTACCCTAAGACAGTGGAAGACCATATTAAAGAGGCTATGGCACTACCCAAGAATAGAGAACAATGATTTGATTTTAGTGTCCGTCTCCTAGAAGAGTTGCTTACCATAGCTAAATTATTCGAAAATTCTGTTTCTAATTTGTTTCGCCTTTCAATAAAAAAATGGAAAATTATTATAATATCAAATTTGTCATTATTTTCCTATGAACTGTATTTTACGTTTGACCTTGTGAGATCACTAAATTGTTTTAAACCAAAATTATTCTAAATCCTGTTTCTCTTTTATATCACCTTTCAATAGAAAAATATAAAATGAATATATCATCTCATTTTACCTTATTTTCCTATGAACTGTATTTTATATTTGACCTTGAGAGATCATTATATTGACCATCACCATTTTCATCTAAAAAAAAAGAAGAAATAATGGAAGCGTGACAAAGCTAATGTGATGATTGGGTTGTTTGCTTCAACGTGCAAACGATTGCAATATACAGCTGACGTATTTTTCTGGCCTCCCCCTTGCAACTCCGTCTCCCAAACAAGCGACCTGACAAGTGAAAGTTCTCGTAAATTCGTAATGTGAACTTCCATTTCGGTTTTCAGATTCCTTATCGATTATTTCTTATATGGTATAGGTTTTTGATTGGTAGAAATCACTATTTTGATATGGTAAATTTGCCTTCGCTTGATTCCAAAAACTGAAATGAGATTATATATTTTATAGATGGATATATAAATCTGCAAAGAATTCCCGTAGTGGCAACTCACCTCCTGGAAGCCCCCCAAAAGAGGTGAAGAACGCACTTCTCTTTGCCCTTGTTCTTGGCGTTTCTTTGATGTGCAAAGCCCCTCCTACTTTTTCTCAGATGGCCCTCCCCTCGCCAACCTCAGACGGGTGGTTCCTCCCTCAGAGGAATCTTAACTCTCAATTTCCCTACCCCCCCCCCCACATCTCCCCGTCCTTATTGCTGAGTATCTCATATGGGGCCTTCTACATTCGCTTTCTATGTGGTGTATATATAAGCCTAATTACTCTCTCCTTTGTTCAGTCCGTCGAGCCGTCCCGGCCGTAAGAGACCAAGCAAGAACGTGGAGGGACTTTTAGCGAGGTGCAAAAGGGGACCTATTGTGACTTTTTATGGTCTACAGTTTCGGTGCATTTTCCAGTGACTTGTAGAGCCAGTATCTAAATATCGTTTGTAATATTGAAAACATAAATAAAGAACCTTATTTATAGCAAGATACCGACGAAGGGAATTAAGTTCCCTTGGTGCTTTCCTGAAGAAGGTGAACCCCTAGAGGGGTGTTCAAAACAAGATCTCCCGCTAAGAAATCGGATACTGCTGCCAAAATGGTGAGTCCTTTTCGAAAATTGATCCTTGGTCTTGGGATTGTTTAACTCTTTTAAAATCTCTTCTTACACTGTTAAAAAAAGAGAGAGAAAAAAATCATGGAATAAATGTTGCCAGGCATTTATCGTTTTAAAAACGGATATATTGACGTTAACAAGTGATATTACGTTCATCAACCCGTAAAAGATGATAACAAAGTAGGATACAAATTACGGTCGCCTGTATTTTACTGAAATACAGCTAAGAACAGTATATTTATACGAAGAATTTCCGATATAAATTACGGTTTTTTTTTAACAATGTACTCTTGTTGAAATCGTATATCAGAATCTAAAAAAAAAAAAAAAAAAAAAAAAAAACATATGACGTCTAAAATGAATGATTTATACGAAAAATCGGAAATCGCCTTGGTAAATTTATTCTAATTTGATGAATTCACAAAAAAAAAAAAAAAAAAAAAAAAAAAAAAAAAAAAAAAAAAAACGGCCGCTGTATCAATATGGGAAAGAAACGTAATTAATTTTCAAATGCAATAGGGCCACAACCAAAGGCCGAGGCATTTTTGATAATTTTGAGATTGAACCTTAAAATGAGGAAATATGATTGTAAATGTAATCAAACCAAGCGAGTCGGATAAAAAAGAAATGAGAAGATAATGTAAACAAAATGGATGAATTATAGGGTTAACAAAACCGAGGGGAAAATATCAGACGAGAGTTAGAATTCACATAACAGGAATAGTGACAGTCTGTCTGTGGGTATAAGAATGTAGGAAAAGATAATAACAATATTAAGTGGTGTACCGAGGAAATAAAAGAATTAGAAAAATAAACATGGAAATTATTCCAGTTATAGATGCTATGATAGAAATTGAAAATCGTTAAATGCATTTAGGAGGATGGACAAGACGGGGTAAGAAAGTTAATTGTGAATGGACTGTGGAATGGATAATGTTTGAAGATGACACTCGGCAGATTGAAGACAGTAAAGAAAATGTATTAGGTGTTTGAAAAATGAGAAAGTTGTGAATGAATAAGAGAAAGAGTGAGATAATACGAGCGAATGTAGACATCGAAGATGTAGTAAGTAATGTTGATATTGAAAATGAAAGCAATAAAGGATTTATATAGGAATGTAGGGATAGATATAACAACATTTATTATGGTAAAAGAAATAGTGAGTCTGAGAATAGGTAAAGCAAGAAAGGTATAAAGATGTGTGTGAAAGATTGCTAATAGAATTGACTCCCTGCAAAAGTCATGGTTGGAGTTTCTGAAGGGATTATTGAGATAACTTTTTTTTTATGGAAGTGAGGTGTGGTTGTTGGATGTAACTGAAGTAAAATAAAATTGATGCTGTTCAGGTGAAGCGTTTTCTTACTATTAAAATTTGTCATAAAAAACAGTAAAAGTGCTGGAATAAATGTTGTCAGACATTTACAGTTTTGAAATTGGATATATTGACGTTAAGGAGTGATATTACGGTCACCCACCCGTAAAAGATAATAGCCAAGTAGGGTAAAAATTACGGTCGCCTGTATTTTACTGAAATACGGCTGAGAACAGTATATTCTTTTACGGAGAATTTCCAATTAAAATGATGTAATTTAACAAGAAGTGATGAGGTGAGAAATGTGGAGATGATAGAACAGTTTAAAATTTAGTGTAGTTGAAAGGATGGATTAGAATATGTGGTGGTTCAATCATGTGAGGAGAATGGCATCAATTATAAATGCTAGATGGAGGGTGAGAAACGTCTAGAAACGGTTGTATTAATGAGTCTTCAGTGTAGATATAACAAATCGACTGATGATTTGAAAGTTTTAATACGTAAGGGATTCATCCAAAATTAAGCTGGTGAAGGATGAATGTTCCACTGACTGCTGATTTGTCTTATTTCCCGGGAGCAAAACCCTATTAGGAAAAAGGGGCTTAATTATATATATTGTATATATCATCATCATAAGCCGTTACTAGTCCACTGCAAAAGAAAGGCACGTCCTTCTGTACATGTACATGTCCACTGTGTATATATATATATATATATATATATATATATATATATATATATATATATATATATATATGTATATATATATATATATATATATATACTGTATATATGCATATATAAACATAAACATATGTGTATATATGTATATGTATATATATATATATATATATATATATATATATATATATATATATATATACAGTATATATATATATATATATATATATATATATATATATATATATATATATATATATATTTGCATGTATATATACAATTATATATATATATATATATATATATATATATATATATATATATATATATATATATATTTACATGTATAACTATACAAATATATATATATATATATATATATATATATATATATATATATATATATATATATATATATATATATATATATATTTACATGTATAAATATACAAATATATATATATATATATATATATATATATATATATATATATTTACATGTATAAATATACAAATATATATATATATATATATATATATATATATATATATATATATATATATATATATATATATTGGACATATGTGTGTTTGTTTGTGTGTAGTAAATTAATCAGATAAGAATATTATATAGTCTAGATGGTTTAAAAACTGGATCTTCTGATATACAAACCTGTATCAATATCTGCTATTTGTCTCAAAAAAAGCTTTTATGAAAATAAACGTCGTACTTCAGTATTGAGGGAGAAAAAAAAGGTAAAAAAAAAAAAATACTTTCTAATGATATATAACAAATGCCAAATCATCTAGGGAAATGAGAAATCCTTTGTACCTTTTATATTTTTCGTCTTCCACCAATTGACATTTTATATATAATGGATAAACTCTAATGTCCTTTGTATTCTGAATTTAACGTAAGTTCTAAATTGCCATGCTTAGATTTGGAATATTTTTCTTCAGAATAATTTTCTCCGGTTGGTTCTGAAATATGTTTTGATCAAGAAGAAACCACTTAGATGTCCAGAATCGTTCTGGAAGGGTTTTCAAATATGTTTTGGTCGAGAAGATTAAACTCAAATCGCTCGCTTGCGACAACAACGTCATAACTCAAAAAAATGTATTTTTGAGTTATCCATATAGACATATTCATCTTCAAATGCTGATTTTTTGGGCAAAAGTGTCAAAATTGTTGCTAAAAAAATTGATCGCTA
>NC_090732.1:11009915-11017415 GCF_036898095.1 Palaemon carinicauda
AGCATTATTATTATTATTATTATTATTATTATTATTTTGTTGTTGTTGTTGTATTTATTATTATTATTAGCTAAGCAACAACTCTAGTTTATTATTATTATTATTATTATTATTATTATTATTATTATTATTATTATTATTATTATTATTATTATTAGCTAAGCAACAACTCTAGTTTATTATTATTATTATTATTATTATTATTATTATTATTATTATTATTATTATTATTATTATTAGCTAAGCTACAACTCTCGTATATCATTATTATTATTATCATTGTTATTACTAGCTAAGCTACAACTCTCGTATATCATTATTATTATTATTATCATTATTATTATTATCATTATTATTATCATTAGTTAAGCTACAACCCTAGTTGGAAAAGCAGGACACTATAAGCCTAAGGGCTCCAACAGGAAAAAAATAGCCCAGTGAGGAAAGGAAAAATGGAAATGAATAAACTATATGAAAAGTAATAAACTATAAAAAATGAAATATTTGTAGAACACTAACACCATTAAAACAGATCTTACATATATGAACTATAAAAAGAGACTTACAGTATGTCAGCCTGTTCAACATGAAAACATTTGCTGCAAGTTTGAACTTTTGATTTTTTTTTTAAACTGAGAAACTATATTGTGACCATAGATTTTATGATTATAGTAAGATTACTGTAGTGAGTTTGATTTAATGGGTGTTGTGATCTTATATTTTTTCATTATGTTTTTTATAGATGAATCAAATGGCGTTAAGAAAACTTCTTAACTACTTCCTGGTGTCAAGCTACAATAACAAAAAATATCCGGCCTTAAGTTTATTTCTTATTTCGATGAAAATGAAACATTTCAATTTTGTTACAACAGAGTGATAAAGTATTTTTTTATCTTAATCCTCTGGCACTAACGGGAAGCACATTGTCTCAGTGATTTCTCGCTATTTGTCTCTTTTCTGTGCCATCTCTTTGAGCTCAACCTAATTCTCAGATCAGACCTCCTTGCGCATTGTCATCAGCCACAATCAGCGTTAGATATAGCATTTGTTATATGCTGCGATCATTTTACTCTCAATATCCTTCTCGATGCTTTATTCTTTAAGGCAAGAAATTTTGTATCAGTTGATACAGTGCTGTACCACGACTGGTGCTTACAGTATAAGTATCTCCTATCAATATGCATTTTCCCGTTCGTATGGAGTGAGCACGGTTGCCCTCTTATTGAAGGACTTTGCTTTGGCTTTGGGGTAGACCGTAGTCCCGATCGGCTGCCCTGCCTGACATCGCTTAGACCCCGGTAGCGTATGTTCATGTGTTGTACCAGTCACCAACGTCCTTCATTGGATAAATAGATTTTTATTTTGATGTTAAGGAAAAGAGTTTTTGATGAGCACTTTACAAAGCTTGGCTGCTTCTATCTATACTTTAAATATTTGCACGCGTTTAAAGGTTTAGATGCCGTTCATGAATGACAGAGGCAAGGGAAAGCGACACTGCCATATAAAGTAGGACAATGTCCTAGAAGACCTAGAGACTGACTATATTGCTTATGATCAGCGCCCAAGCCTCCTCTCCATCCAAGCTAGGACCAAGGAGGGCCAGGCAATGGCTGCTGATGACTCAGCAGATAGACCTATAGGCTCCTCCAAAAGCCCCTATCCTTAGCCCACAACGATGGTGAGGTTGCAGAGACCAAAGGTACTCAACGGATCTGAGCGGAACTCGAACCCCAGTCTGGCAATCACCAGGCAAGGACACTACCTCTAGCACAACCCAGACAAATGAATTCTTCGAGACAATAATAAATTTAGACGAAATCCATGCATGAAGTGAGAGAGAAACATGAAGATTCAAGTTACGAGCGTCGGCTTCAGGAATTGGGATGATCATAAAAAAATCAAAAGAAAACGACTATATTTTTTGTCACGGTTTGTTGGCTTCTGACAAGAGGAGGATCAAGATTACTGGATATGAAGATAGCAAATGTTGGGCTTTTAGATTATTGAAAATTTCAATTTCTACAGCTGTCTCTCTCTCTCTCTCTCTCTCTCTCTCTCTCTCTCTCTCTCTCTCTCTCTCTCACACACACAATCATAAATCAAATCAATTTACTCATTGTTATATTAAAGATGGCTTACTTAAATTATTCCTTATTTAATGATATTTGGAGGAAGATCAAATCTTTTTAAACAACAGCTCATTTCCTTCGGTAGAATAATCCTTGAATGAATAAAGATATCTTATTCAAAGAATAACAAAAGAAAATCTTTTCCTAATTTCATCGAATTTTGAGGGAGCACAATTCTTTTTAAACAACAGCTTATTCCCATCGGTTGAATAATCCTCGAATAAACAAAAGATATCTCATCTAAATAATAGCAGAAAAGACTCCCTTTCTTTCTTTTATCTTTCCCGCAAGGGTCAACCACCCAGTCACAGTGGTCAGACGAAGAGGTAAGCAACTGATAAAAGTGTCTCATTTGAGAACTTTCTCTACAACACAAAAATACCTTTCTTAGAACAGTTGGTCGTGGACTGAACCCACTCTCTGGACAGCCTTTCCGTCAGACAACATTCTGCAAGTAATTTCTTTCGAGAAGTGTTTGTGCAAGTTGTGTTAAATATACGATTTCCGGAATGTCTAAAAGCAGTAAAAATGAGAATATTTACATCATGGAATTTGGTTTATATTTACCTGGTCTTTATATGTATATTTTTTTCTAGATATTTATATTTCAGTGTATTTTAATCACTGTGTTATCATTTTGTCAATTCTAAGAACTTATATTCAACATTGACTCATGTGAGCCGATGTATAGGAACTATCACACACACATACACACATATGTATATATATATATATTATATATATATATATATATATATATATATATATATATATATATAATATATTATATATATATATATATATACATATATATGTGTGTGTGTGTGTGTGTTTATGTATTCTCTCTCTCTCTCTCTCTCTCTGCTCTCTCTCTCTCTCTCTCTCTCTCTCTCTCTCTCTTCTCTCTCTCTCTCTCTCTCTCTCTCTCTCCTAATGAAATCAGTGCAGCTTTAAAGAACAATAAAAAGAAATATGAATATATGCATGAAAAAATAAGAACAAAATGCACAATGGAATCCCTGAGATATTAACGGTTCTAAGTTCTTGAATCCTAGAGTGATACCTTCATGGAAAACAAAATCGTTCTCTCTCATTGAAATTTATGGACGAGTAGTAATTGATGGTGTCGCCGTCAATAAAAATCCTGAATATGTGTAATTAAAAGCAATGGAGCTAATGATTATTTATGACGCCAGTGACAGCGTAATGAGGCATAATTGCTGGGCCAATTAGGTATTCTTATAATTCCAGCCATGGCTAAACCACCACTGTTTGGAAAGACAGTAAAACTGAAGGAGGGATGTCACTCAAGAGGAGAAGATCAAGCTTCTACTAGTACAGCTGGCTTCATTAATTAATGCTCCCCAAATTATAATTTATGTGCAGTTGATTTAATTAATTTTAGCACACTTCACGTGATGTGCGGTTAAGCAGATAATAATTTTCCAAACAGAACTTCGTAAATTGATTACAAAAAAAGAAAAAAAAAATTTTGATCATGTTTTTACTGCTCAGAGACACTGGTAGCGTTGCCAACAGTTTCTACTTTTCCTAAACAAATAGGGTTGCGTTGGCCTGTTGATAACGTCCTTGCCTGGTGATCAGCCAGACTGCGGTTTGAGTCCCGCTCAGACTCTTAAGTTCCTTTGGTTGCTGCAACTCTCAGCATCCTTGTGAGCTAGGGAGGGGGGGTTTGGGGGAGCCTTGAAGTCTTATCTGCAGAGTCATCAGCAGCCATTGCCTAGCCCTCCTAGGCCCTAGCTTGGGTGGAGAGGGGCTTGGGCTCTTATTATATGGTCAGTCTCTAGGGCATTGTCCTTCTTGCTAAGGTAATAGTCACTGTCTCTAGCCTCTGCCATTCATGAGCGGCCTTTAACCTTAACCTTTAGCTCTTCACTGAATGCTAAGGAGATGTCTGAGAGCTCTACTACCATGTAGCAGGTAACGCTGTTTTTTTTTTTTTTTTTTTTTTTTTTTTTTTTTATTGCCGCTCACGAATGGCAGAGGCAAGGAAGCAGTGACAATGCCCTATGCAAGCAGGGCAATACCATACAGACTGACCATATATACATACTATTAGTGCCTAAGCCCCTTCTCCACCCAAACTAGGACCAGGGAGGGTCAGGCAATATATGCTGAAAACTCAGCAGATAGACTTATGGGCTCCCCCAAACGACCACCCTTAGCTCACAAGGATATTGAAACTGTAGCGACTAAAGGAACTAACGAGTTTGAGCGGGATTCGAGCCCCAGCCTGGTGATCACCAGGGAAGAACGTTACCAACAGGCCACTACAACCCTATATGCATAACAAAAGAAAAACTGTTGGTAATGGGGCCTGTAATTTTCCTGAGCTGTAAAAAACGTTATCGAAATCTTTTTTATATTCAATTTATGAAGTTCTGTATATAGAAAATTATTATCTGCTTAACAGCACATCACGTGAAGTGTACAGGAATTAATGAAATCAACTGTACATACATGTTAATTTGGGAGCGTTTCTTTTAACTCAGTGAGTAAGAAGGCTATATATTCATTCTTCTTCTTAAATTCTCGTAAGTTGTGGTTCAGTGTTCTGGTAATTTCTTACTGGATGATATTTGCTATTATCGATAACTTAGCAAATGATCTGATTTTTATCTAACTTGATCGATTTTGTTTCAAGTGGCTGATATTATGTTAAAGTTTTAAATCTTAATACTTCCTAAGGTAAAGGGGCTGATATATGTCAAGATAAAGGTTTAAATCATAATACTTCCGAAGCACAGCTTAATATTAATTATTTGCTTACTTAACATATATGATTTTTTTAATTGAAATAACATAAAAATACAGGATTAATGATCATATATAATAATAAAAGGATTAATAGCGCTATGAATGAAAACAAGAAATTATAAAAATATACAAAAATAGGTGTTAGACTGACATCCGTTTTGATAATATTTCTTGCTATGATGAACGAGTTATTTTCATATATAATACAAATATTAATAACTAAAGTAACACTAACAAAAGATAAAAAGAAACAGACTCATATACACATCTTGTTGAGAAATCCTAATGATAGGATTTAAGATTGGACAGCCACAAGAGTCGATTTTACGGTTTCATTCAACCACAAAATAGTTCAGAGATTTACCAACACTTACTGGCTTTTAGTGCTACTCATGACAAGAGCCGACAAGGTGATGCGCAGATTTATCAACACGTGATAGAAAACGGAATTTATAAAAGAATGACTGAAGTAATATATGAAGCGACACTAGAGAGTTATGGGGTCTTTTGACTGGCCAGACAGTACTACATTGGATCCTTCTCTCTGGTTACGGTTCATTTTCCATTTGCCTACTTATTCACACACCGAATAGTCTGGCCTATTCGTTACATATTCTCCTCTGTCCTCTACACCTGACAACACTGAGATTACCAAACAATTCCTCTTACTGCACTGTAATTGCTCAGTGGCCACTTTCCTCTTTGTAAGGGTAGAAGAGACTCTTTAGCTGTGGTAAGCAGCTCTTCTAGGAGAAGGACACTCCAAAATTAAACCATTGTTCTCTAATCTTGGGTAGTGCCTTAACCTCTGTACCATGGTCTTCCACTGTCTTGGGTTAAAGTTCCCTTGCTTGATGGTACACTCGGGCACACTGTTCTATCTTATATCTTATTCCTCTTCCACTTGTTTTGTTAAAGTTTTTATAGTTTATAAACTGATATTTATTTTGATATTGTTGCTCTTTTTAAAATATTTTATTTTTCCTTGTTTCCTTTCCTCACCGAGCTATTTTCCCTGTTGGAGCCCCTGGGCTTATAGCATCCTGCTTTTCCAACTAGGGTTGTAGCTTAGCAAGTAATAATAAAAATAATAATAATCCCACCGTACTAGCCAGTCATGCCGTTAAAAAACTAATATTCTTAGCATTCCTTATACATTTCCCATAGAAAAAACACTCAAAAGAAAGAGATAAATTCAAGAATAGATGAAAACTGAAAGCGAAATGCAAGTCCACCAAATAAAAACAGTCGTAAATAAGGGTTACGAAAACGCAAGCACCTATCTCTAAACACGACGATTAGGTGATTGCTTAACCCTTTTAGGAGAGGGTTTTGCTCTTTCTGGTTCTCAAGAGAACTGGGTTAAACAGAAGATGCTTCGAAGGTCAGTGCATTCTCCATTCAAAATTACACCTCTTCGTTACAAAATAAATTGAGAAATGGATTCAAACTCTTTTCCACATCGTCCCTGTATACACACACACACACCCACACACATATATATATATATATATATATATATATATATATATATATATATATATATATATATATATATATATATACATATATATATATATATATATATATATATATATAAACTAGTGTACGCGACCCGTCAAAAATGATGGGTAACTATTTAGATAGATATGTACCCTCTCCCAACGGGGTATGACCATTCCTTCTTCTCTTTACCAGAGGGACGGTGAGAGCGGAGCACGACCGATATATATATATATATATATATATATATATATATATATATATATATATATATATATATATATATATATATACATATATATATATATATGTATATATATATATATATATATATACATATATATATATATATATATATATATATATATATATATATATATATATATACATATATATATTATATATACATATACAGTATATGTATATATATATATATATATATATATATATATATATACAAATATATATAATTATATTTATTTTTTTATGTATATATAGGTATATATATATATATATATATATATATATATATATATATATATATATATATATATATATAAATTTATATATATATTAACTATCTCATAACTAAATTATCGTAGATTCCGTATTATGAGGAATAACAGTTAGCTAGAAAACCTTATTGCTCACACACAAACACCCAGGTATTCACAAATGTACACACTCTCTTGTGATAAAAATTAACCCACCCCCAACAAAAAAAGAAAGAAAAAAAAAAAAAAAAAAAAAAAAAAAAAAAAAAAAAAAAAAACAAGAAATATACAAATTTGCTATGATTTTATAATATTTTTAAGGGTACTGGTACATTCGGGCGTATTCCATGTAGGCTGAGCTCAATTATTATTTTTATTATCATTATTATTTATTTACTATTATTATCATTATTATTATTATTATTATTATTATTATTATTATTATTATTATTATTATTATTATTATTATTAAAAGCAGGATGCTATAAGCCCGAGGGCTCCAACAGGGAAAAATACGGCAAGGAAAGGAAATAAGGAGAAAAATTAAATGAAATATTTCAAGAACAGTAATCATGCTCTGTCGTATATAAACTATA
>NC_090732.1:11029915-11042415 GCF_036898095.1 Palaemon carinicauda
TGAATACATCCATTTTCAACCATTTTAAAAGACCTTGACGCAATCACCCAAAACGCAACCAGATTATTAACACCAAAGTAATTTAGCAATTAGAGCTAATGATGTAATTATGTTTCAATGAAAGTTGTTTTCACTTGTATTTTAATTGTCCTGGCATAACCACATTGCTCTTCGCAACCCCCCCCCCCCCAAGAGAGATTAGTTCACCAAACTTTCAACTGGGCTCCACAAGGCACTAGAAGAGTTGGAAGATCCAGGCCTACATGGCTGAGGACTATGAAGCGTGAAGTAGGAGATGATGAAAGGAGAAGTATTGAATTAAAAGCTCAAGATGAGACGACTGGCGAAATATAACCGAGCTCTTTGCATCAGTAGGCCTAGGAGGAGATGATAAACCACAAACTTGACTCTACTAATTATTTTAATCAAATTTTATATCATCAGTAATATTTTCTTTAATTATATGTAACAGTTAAAATAATGTAAGAACAGTAACAATATTAAAACAAACCTTTCATATATAAACTATAAAAAACTTCAAAGAAAAAAAAATACAAGAGAAAGTGAAATAAAATAGAATAGTGTACCCGAATGTACCCTCCAGTAAGAACCTGGTATACTGAATTCCATCGGAAACTATTTATTCTAGTGTAAGCGACCCGTCAAAAATACGCAGATTCAAGCTTCCGCACACCCTCCCTTTCCTTACTGCAAACCGCTGGTTCGGCAGTTTGAGGGGGATTTGGGTTTCCGTTTGTACTGTACTTACCGCGGTAACCCCTCTCACCTACGTGTGACTACTCTATTTCCCGAAGTGGAACAGGAAAGAAATTCTCTCTCTCTCTCTCTCTCTCTCTCTCTCTCTCTCTCTCTCTCTCTCTCTCTCTCTATATATATATATATATATATATATATATATATATATATATATATATATATATATATATATATATATATATATATATATATATATACTTACTCTTTATTATATAGGGGAGAGTAGTAAAAGCACTCCGTGGCATGAATGACTTGGCAACTACTGAGAACGGTGGTGTTAACAGCATTTAGGATTAGTACGAGTCTCCCAGCGGCCAACTTCCTCCCTGCGTCCGTCTACCTGGAGGCAGTTTCCCGACCTTGGTAGCTCTCCAGAACATAACGTGTAATTTCTCAACGGAAAGGTTACTCCCTCCCTACAGGAGACATTGTGGAAATTGACTACCTTTAATCACCGCGAAAATAGAATAGGTGTTAATGACCATATTTCACGATGGAAGGAGGATGTGAAGGTGAAGGGATCTGGTTTATTGAAATTTGTAGATACTTTTTATAGGTTAACACTTGGCCTTCGGTGGAAGTTATATACATATGAATGTAAAGGTTACTCTGAAGGTTACACGAATTTTAGTACGAAAATTGAAATGCAGTGTAGGCTAGAGGATATATGTTTATTGGTTTGTCTCGAAAGTAATATGAACCGAGAGTTTGGTAACGTGTTTTTTTTTTCTTTTTCTAAATGTTCTGTGATTTTAAGTATAATTCAGGCAACGTTTTAGACGTTTTAAATGAATGGTAATATCGAGCCTATAATTCAATATAACTTCTTGTCAGTTGAAGTAACAACGTTTAATGTCGACAAATCATAAACTTTTTCATTATACAAACAGGATATTCCCAACCCAACCACCAGTTAATTCATGCAGTTCATAACTTGTTATAGTATATGTTTTACAAATCATCTTTTCTATACAGCCATCAATTTGTTATTTTTTTTTGGTGTGTGTGTGTGTGTGTGTGTGTGTGGCCTGGGGAGTCCTGCATAGTGTTCTTTAAAGTGACTTAAAACACTGTTAGTTAAGGTCCATACTTTATCAAAAACCCCACTTTACATTTCAACGGAATTTTGATTGTTTTCTATTTGCTCCAAAACTGTAAGATTTCACGAAAATTACGAACTAATTAATATATCTAACATGATTGATAATGGTTTGTCCTCCAACTCAGAATAGAGCAACAGTTATCTAGTTCGCCATCTCTCTCTCTCTCTCTCTCTCTCTCTCTCTCTCTCTCTCTCTCTCTCTCTCTCTCTCTAACTTCTTTTGTACAGCCATGAAATAGGCCTAATACTGGGTTACTACTTACATGTTATACACAAGTATCGTAAAAGGGAAGTTTGCAATTTTCTTAAGGTAACGTTATCCCTCATTCAATTGTTTTAGTACACTATCAATGATTTTTTTTATTATTTTGCAGACGATCATTCGATTTTTATGCCCATACTTACAGTCGGAAAGTATTTTATATTTTGCACGTAACTGATATCTCTCTCTCTCTCTCTCTCTCTCTCTCTCTCTCTCTCTCTCTCTCTCTCAATGGAGAAGCTTCAGAGTGGGCAGCTGTTATAAGCGGAGTACATCAAGGATCTGTCCTTGGCCCATTACTAATTCTGATCTACCATAACGACATAGATTTAGGATTAACTAGTAGAATAGCCAAAAGTGCCGATGATAATAAACTAGGCATAAATGCAGCGAACTCAAAAGACGTAGAAGCCTTAAGAGAGGATCTAACGAAGCTAGAAGAATGGCCTAGATGACAAAACCCTTTTAACTGTGAGAAATGCAAAGTCATGCACATAGGTTATAGTAACCCACAATCAGATTACTCACTGCTGGGTAATGAAATAGAAAGTGTGGACCATGAGGAGGATCTCGGTATTATTGTCAGCAAGGATTTGAAGTTCCCCCAAAAACAGAGCATAAAAGCTGAATACAAAGCACAAAAACTAATAGGTTACATAATGAGACAATTCAAATATAGAAACAAAGACACTGTACTACAGCTGTACATATCACTAGTAAGACCCCATCGAGAATTCGGAATCCAATTCTGGGTTCCGGATATTCAGAAGGATATACTGTAGATAGACTGGAAGCAGTACAAGCTAGGGCCACCAAACAAGTTCCAACACTATTTAGATATAGACGGAGGATGGAACGTTTGAACTTATTTGATCTACAAACTCGACGACTAAGGGGGCAGTTGATAGAGGCATTCAAAATTCTTAAAGGAATAACAAACGTAGATTACAAGAATCTATACCCGCTCAGCACAAATCTGTCCAGAGGTAACGCATATAAACAGCAATTGAAAAGATACAACACCACTCAATGTAGCAATTTCTTTACATACAAAATAGCAAATACTTGGAATAGACTTCCAGCAACTGTAGTAAACAGTAACACGGTAAACGAGTTCGAGAATAAGTTAGACCAGATCATAAGAACTCTCTAAATGCTTAAACTAAATCGCTCTACTTAAGAGCAAATGGAGTCTCCACGGATGGGCTAAAAAGTCTTTGAGACATCCATAATCCTTGTAACTCTCTCTCTCTCTCTCTCTCTCTCTCTCTCTCTCTCTCTCTCTCTCTCTCTCTCTCTCTCTCCAGTAACACATTACTGCGTATGCTATTAGGCAAGTCATGGAAGTCTGACGCCATTATTCTTCATTATCTGGTAAGATTGTTATGGATCTCATGACGTCTATTTCTTTCTAATTTGGTCTTGTGGATTTATTTTGATACATTGCACATTCTGAAGGAAATTGGCGAGTCGTAGGAGGCTATAATCACTCAATTTACTGAAGGAATTTAAGCATCAGAGATTTACAACACAGATTTCAAAAAAAAAAAAAAAAAAAAAAAAAACTGTCTAAAGGGACGAAAATATATATAATTTGAAATAAGAATTGCTGCTAACCTGATGCGCATGCGCGAAAAAACGCTTGTTTTTAAACGTTCAGAGAGAGAGAGAGAGAGGGAGAGAGAGAGAGGGAGAGAGAGAGATTTCTCTTCAAATATCAGAAAGGTTTTATTTCTTAAACCTCTTATTTTAAAGGTAGCTTTTTTAAATTGTGAACGGGTTTGGATATATTACATGAATTACTGTATAACTGAACTATATTTCACAACGATAAATATTTATGTGTTTAAATTTTGCAATTACAAAACTTAAGCCAAGGCACCAGCATCCAACTGTTGTTGTTGTTGTTGTTGTTGTTGTTGTTGTTATTGTTGTAGGTTTTTGGGGTACTATGGATCAGAATTAAACAAACTTCTACTTCTATTCTTGTTTAATATAGTATCTACACATACATAAAATCGCTTTCATTTATTTATATTTTCCGTTTTACCTAATTTTTTATTACTATACAGTGGGTAGTATAATGTACCATAAGTGTATCTCCTATCATATGATGAAGACATCCATATTTTACGGCTAAACTATTATAAAAACACAGATCAATATTTACCTAAACCACTAAAGCTGATTAATGCCGCTAATTCTTAATCCAATAGAATTAATAATAAATTGCATACATAATTACAAGCAAACATAAACACCATAAACCGAAGCAGATATTATAACACCACAACATTGTATATGTTCATACGATGTAAAACTTTATCACACAGGCAAATGCGGTATTCAGTATAAACAGTTCATCTCACAATACTTCACACTAGTATCAAATCCATAAAACGTGTTTCTTCTTCGTATATACGGTTGCAAAATCCAGGAGAATTGACTATCTAAAATGGCCAATAAAAGTCTATACACATAGGACTAGTCTCCTATCCTGACATACATGAACACAAAATTTCCTGCTGTGTATCGACATCTAAACAGGTCCACATTCTCCTCTTAGGCGCACATGACTCGGTCCAACAAATTGCACCGGGATCGTAAAAGGACCAGCTCAGCATTCCTGAAAAAGACAGAATTGTAGGCATAGACAAATGGGAGGCAAAGTAGGACGAGAAATCAGAGATGTCAGTCCTCCCCCAATGAAGATTGTCAATATTTTACTGATGTCAACGGATCAAGCTTTTACTGCAACATTTGTTGAAAAAGCAGGGTGCTATAAGCCCAAGTGCTCCAACAAGGTAAAATAGCCCAGTGAAGAAAGGAAGTAAGGAAATGAATAAACTACAAAAGAAGTAATGAACAATTAAAAAACATATTTTTAAGAACAGTAACAACATTAAAATAGATCTTTCATAGATAAACTACAGAGAGAGAGAGAGAGAGAGAGAGAGAGAGAGAGAGAGAGAGAGAGAGAGAGAGAGAGAGAGAGGTTCCACCAAATTTAAAAGTTTACACCACTAAAAACCTCAATACCAAAGTCTTAGTTAAAACCAAATTGAGAATAAATATTACTTCCAAACCTACTGGAAAAGGTATTTGGTGGAATAAATAATAATATGCATTGGCGTTGAGACATGGTGAACCCACTGGTTGGCTTTGTAAGGCAAATTACAATTAATCGAAATCAGGTCTTTGCCATGTGGTGAAGTGCTCGGTTCACGTTTATTAGGTCTTTGAAACTATCCGAGTCTTCCATCCACCCAGCTGTGAATAGATACTAGAATCTAGCACCCTCAACCTGATAGACCTATAGATAACCGGAAGGTTGTAACCTTGTGGCAGAACCATTCCAGAGGAAAAAAGGTGTAGGCCTATGTTAGATAAAAGAAGAAACAAATAAACAACCATGTGTTAGATCGTAATACTACAATTAACCTTGTTTTTCTCTTGCTTTCCAAATCATATCTTTGGCATGTTCACATTTTATGTGCACGAAATGTGAATATGATAATTAGAGGAAAAGTAATGAAGTAAGAGTTATCTAGGATTACATTCGCCAGAAGGATCAGATGACCTGACGCGAGTTTTTTTCCCATAACCTTTCCTTCAAGATACATCAAAGTGAAAGGGAAGCCAAAGTATTTGACTGCAGGTGAAATGACTGTCGAAAATGAATTTCTTGAATGTCCTTCAAGCAGAGTCTTGTAAAGGCTGTGTCATCATAAGCTCCTTCTGGCGAATAGACTCATGTTCTCGCTCGACCATCAATAGACTCATGTTCTCGCTCGACCAACAATAGACTCAAGTTCTCGCTCGACCAACAATAGACCCATGTTCTCGCTAAACCAACATTAGACTCATGTTTTAGCTAAAACAACAATAGACTCATGTTCTCGCTCAATCAACAATAGACTCATGTTCTCGCTCGACCAACATTAGACCCATATTTTCGCTATACCAACAACAGACTCGTGTTCTCGCTCAACCATCAATAGAATCATACTCACTCTCTCAACCATCAGTATGTTGGAGGGAGGAGACAGGGAATTTTTTTAAATGTTGGGAAGATTTTATAATTAAAGTGTTCTCTATCCTTGGCCTAATTTTATACCAGGGGCTTTTTTTCCCACGATGTCCCGTGTCATAATAAGAAGAGTGTAGATCTTTTCAACCAGATATTTAGACCTTTTCTAGGCTATAGGTCTAGATTCTAGAGCTTAGGAAAGGCCTAGATACCCAATTTAGAGTCTAGAATCTCCTGCCTTCGTCTTTGTTTTTCGAGTTAAAGCGAGTTTACACGATCAAACGGTTCGTCGAACGCGATTCGAAAGACAAGTGTTTGAAGTGATGGTCAAACGTGTGAACGGGGTATTTGGTTGTCGAAGACGTTCATCGAACGGTTCGAGAAAGTCTGTTCTCGTCTGACTTTTGTGGGCGGGGCTTCAATGTCCACAAACCTTATGCATCTGTGACTGACTCTACCTCTTCGAACCGTTTGACAAGCAGGTTCGAAAACCGGGTTCGATAAACCGTTTGACCGTGTAAGCCCTGCTTTAGACTCATAGTATTTAGTTTCTCAACGAGACTGAGGCTCTTGCTTTTCTAAATAGATAAAGCATTAGATTGGAGAAGGATTTTAAAAATTCAATAGCAGTATCATAACATGAGAAGGTAAATTAATAAATGAAAAGTATATCTCTGCGTTAGTTTAGTTTCCTGTTTCTTTTGAAGGGATTACAAAATTAGACAGGAAAAGAATTATAATTCAACAGCAGTATCATGTCAGAGGGCAAAACAGTAAAGGTAAAGTATACTTTGGCGTTCATTTCGAAAGTTATACATTGGCCAGAGAGTAATAAAGCAAAAAAAAAAAAAAAAAAAACCTATCTTTTATTAGCTTGGCTTAACCTTAGACCCAAGGAGGTAATTCAATACGAAGGACCACGTCAAAGTTAGTTAATTATTCACGTTCTTTACTCGTTGGGTCTTCTTTTGTCTTTTATTTTCAGAAAGAAGCATTTCTTAATTATACTGAAGAAAGAATAAAGTCAGTCCTGGATATGTTACGTGTATATCTTAAATATAAATATGAGTTTGTGGAAAAAAAAAGCGTTATATATTTCATAAGATTTCAGGCAAAATTTTATCTAAATATTTAGATTTTTAAATTTCATAGAAAATCAAGGATCTAAAGTGAACTTAGTAGATAATATATTACGATAAAACATAGCAAATAATAATAATAAAAAAGAAAAAACTTGTAAATTAGCAATAAGATTTCGTTTGTGGTGTTCTGAATCGAACCTGTAAGATATTCAAAAGATGACAGTTACCTGTATGTAAGTGTCAGTAACTGAATTATCGTTTCAAAATTGATGGTCTCTCGAAATGACAGTGATTTACTTATTCCCGAAATATTTGATTGCGCGAAAGTACGTTTTTTTTTTATTTTATTTGTTTGGGGAAAGGATGAAATTACACGTACACACACGCACACAAATATACACTGTATATATATATATAAATTATATATATATATATATATATATATATATATATATATATATATATACATATATATATATATATATATATATATATATATATATATATATATATACTGTATATATATGTTTATATATACATATATGGATATATATATATATATATATATATATATATATATATATATATATATATATATATATATATATATATATATATATATATATATATATATATATACGGTATATACATATGTATATATATATTCTTTACTATCATAGGGATCATGTAAATTAATTAATGTATTTTTTTATTTCTTTTCAGGTAAGGAAATTGGGCAATGTCAGCTCTCTTTTATGAAATATTGCAAGGCACCTGATATACAGTATGGTAAGTTTTGAAGGTTAGCAAATATTTCCCTTATAGATATCCATTTCCTTGGCTGGCTAGTTACTTGGAAGGAAATTTAGATATTGTAACTACACACTTAGCTTAGTATATATATATATATATATATATATATATATATATATATATATATATATATATATATATATATATATGTATGTATATATATACATACATATAAATATACTGTATATATATATATATGTTTATATATATACATATACATATATATATATATATATATATATATATATATATATATATATATATATATATTTATATATATATATATATATATATATATATATATATATATATATATATATATATATATATATATATATATATATATATATATGTGTGTGTGTGTGTGTGTGTGTGTTTTCATGAAATTGGATTGGATAATTTATCTATTATTTCTAATCACGATCCCTCTTGCTATTATTATTATTATTATTATTATTATTATTATTATTATTATTATTATTATTATTATTATTGACTGAGCTGGTGGTTACGCAAGAGCACCGGTGGTAATAAATGATAATCATAATAATTATGATAATAATAAATTTAATAATAATTCCTACAAAATAATTTTAATAACTCTAATAATAATAATGAAATCAAAATGAATAAGAAAATTATGTTGCGATATGTTATAAAAATTTGTTAGAAAAATCGATTATCCTAACTCTCCCAGGTGGCTTTAAATGCTATGACTGTACTTTTGAATAAGCCGGGCCTTTAAATCATTGACAACTCTATTATATTTAGATTATGACATATTCTTTAATTGGTACATCTTTGAAACTAATTTTGACTTATTTGTTTTTGACGGCGATAATCTTTTTTTGCGCGGCCTGTTTATATATATATATATATATATATATATATATATATATATATATATATATATATATATATATATACATATACATACGTATATATATATATATATATATATAATTATATATATACATATATATATGTGTATATATATACACACACACATATATATATATATATATATATGTATATATATACATACATATATATATATATATATATATATATATATATATATATATATACATTTATATGTATATATATATATATATATATATATATATATATATATATATATATATATATATATATATATATATATATATACATGGAACGTTACATTTTGTTTTCCAAAAGAGAAAATACAGATTTCTCTACCATTAACGCCAGAAGTCATTTCTATTTAAAGAATTATCTTATTACGTAGTATGCATAAAATCAATAAATTATATCTAACAAACTCTATTTTTAAAACCGTCAACTAAAAGATCAAATATGAGTTGCGGTTAGTGAAGAAACTTTTTTTTTTTTTTTTTTTTTTTTTTTTTTTTTTTTTTTTTTTTTTTTTACTGCTGTAGTACAATTTCCCGACGACAAATATAGTGTTATTGTTATATATGACCAACTACTGATACTGACCAGCGCTGATGAAACGCTGGTGGATTAGCCACATCAATGGCCTTCGAACCACCGTGTTTATTGACGTCGTGAACACACGAAGCAAACTTTATGAGATGATATTTTCCAGGTGAATGAGTAAGCGAAAGGTCTGGCCAAGTGATCGGACTGTGTTGTTTATTGAAGGTGCTAGCTTTCAACGTGAGAAAATGTTAACCTTTGAATGCTATACTGGGGTTTTATAGCTCTGCTTTTGCTGTTCTTAGTGCTGAATGGAAGTTCGGTGTATAGGGAATTTTAGAAGAAATACTAAACTGTTTTAGATATAATTTTATTGATTTAGAGTGATCGTGTTATTATTATTGTTATTATTATTATTATTATTATTATTACAAGCTAAGCAATACCCTAGTTGTAAAAGCAGGGTGCTATAAGCCCTAGTGCTCCAACAAGGAAAAATAGCCAGTGAGGAAAGGAAACTAAGAAATAGATAAACTACAAGAGAAATAATGAACATTCAAGATATAACATTTTAAGAACAGTAACAACATTAAATCGAATCTTTTACATATAACTATAAAAACTTGAAGAAAAAAAATGAGGAGATACGAGATAGAATAGTGTGCCTGAGTGCACCCTCAAGCAAGCCAATTCTACCCCAAGACAGTGGAAGGCCATGGTACAGAGGCTATGGCGCTACCCAAGACTATAGAACAATGAATTGATTTTGGAGTGTCCCTCTCCTAGAAGAACTACTTATCATAGCTAAAGGAGAGTCTTTTACCCTTACCAAGAGGAAAATAGCCACTGAACCATTACAGTGCAGTAGTTATCCCACTGAGCGAAGAAAAATTGTTTGGTAATCTCAGTGTTGTCAGATGTATGATGACAGGAGATTGTGCATTTGTAGGCAAAGGAAAAATGGGATGTAACAAAGAGAGGGATCCAATGTCGTACTGCGTGGCCAGTCAAAGGTCCCAATAACTCTCTAGAGTTAGTATCTCAACGGGTGGCTGATATATAGAGAAAAATACCAGTTGAAATGAACAATGTAGCCCTACCTGTTACTCACGATGGAGGCCTATACCCTTCCCAGCAGCTATACAGCAATGTCTGAGGGAAAGTATTTTTTTTAATCAGTTTATTGTGTCTGATTTCTAACTCCCTGGCAGTGATTTCACCAGTCGAAGGTTACCGCCTCGAGTGATGAGCTGACATTGGTTTTAAAGGTCCTGCTGTAATTTTCTAAAGTTAATTCTGAAATTTTATACTCCCCCTGCGGTAGTTTTGTATATGTCAAGGAATTGTGTTAATGCCCTGTTTATGAATCTACAAAAACTAATGCTTAAGCAACGTTTTGTATTAATACACTATGAGATTGTAAACTTTTGAAGATTCTACAGGTAAATAGGTCAGAGTAGATACCAGTATATGATGGAAAATTTTCCTATTTTATAATTTTCAAATGTTGAATTTGATCTTTTACTCTATCAACCAACTCGTAAATATATTAGAACTGGTGACTCACACTCGCACGCATTTGTTTGATATCTTATAATAAAATATTCCAAATCAAAATTTGGATTCTTCTCTGTTTACTTTACGTCATCCCTTTCCAATTCACAAGAAGAGTTTTTGAAATGATTCTCAATTGAACCTGATTTGTGACTTATATCTTGCGAAAGAATATTCCAAATCAAAATTTGAGTTCTTTTCTGTTTACTTGACTTCATTCCATCACAATCCACAAAAGAGTTTATGTAATGTCTCTCAATCGATCCTAATATGTGACATATCTTGAGATAGAATATTCCAAATCAAATTTTGAATTCTTCTCTGTTTACTTAACGTCATTCCTTCCATTCTACTATACAAGAAGAGTTTTTGTAATGTCTATTAATCGATCCTGAATTATGATATATCCTGAGATAGAATATTCCAAATCAAAATTTGAATTCTTCTCTGTTTACTTGACGTCATTCCATTCTACTCCACAAGAAGAGTTTTTGTAATGTCTCTCAATCGATCCTGATAAGTGACGTGCAGACCAGTGAAAGTGGAGAAGTGAAGATATGATGGATCTTGCGGGTTTTGGCGGTCTATAGTCTTCGACCACGACACCCTCTTTCTCTGAGTCTCTCTTCTTCAATCCCTATTACCTGGAATTTGAATTTCTCATTCATATTGGGAACGTATAATCTGAGGTGGACATAGTTCCCTCTGAAGAGGTTGAAAGTGTAGACCTCAAATATCACTTTTTACCATTGTCCACTGTCTTGGGTTAGAGTTCTTTTGTTTGAGGGTACACTCGGACACACTATTTTAACTGTTATTTCCTTTCCTCACTAGGCTATTTTTCCTGTTGGAGCCATTGGGGTAATAGTATCCTGCTTTCCCAAATATTGTTATAGCTTACCTAATAATAATAATAATAATAATAATAATAATAATAATAATCATAATAATAATAATAATAGATATCATTATTATTATGATTATGATTATTGTTATTATTATTATTAGTAGTAGTAGTAGTAGTAGTAATAATAGTAGTAGTAATAGTAGTAGTAGAGGCTTCGTTTACTGTTCAGGATAGGTGATTTTTTTTTTTTTTTTTTTTTTTTTTTTTTTTTAAGATTCTCAAGTATTCGTCAATTTTTTGCTGTTATTCCTACGAATGTTGTTTTTTCACGTTGATATGACGTCTTCCTTCTCGGGGATATTTTGATACTTTTTTTTCCTTTATCATTAGTGTTCCAAAATATTTAGGAATTAAATTATTCGGGACCTCAACCATGGCCAACCCTAATTGCATATGTCTGACACACGTGAGAGAGAGAGAGAGAGAGAGAGAGAGAGAGAGAGAGAGAGAGAGAGAGAGAGAGAGAGAGAGAGAGAGAGAGAGAAGGGGATGTATCTTCTCTGTTGCTTTCGAATATATACTTTCATAGTTTAGCTTTCTGAAACGGCTAT